>NC_056726.1:1802007339-1802307339 GCF_019279795.1 Protopterus annectens
TGTGTCTTGACAAGCAGAAGTAGCAGCAATGTATTGATCACAAGTAATTACATAATGCTCAGATAATTTATCTATCCTGTTATTCATGTACATTACAGTAGTGTGACTGACATGAAGCTGTTTCACAAATATGGTGTATTGATGACAATCACACTTGTGAAACAGCAAATTGACAACCAAGCATCCAAACATTCCTGAGTGTTAAGTTCAGGATTATTGTATGCAAATATATATATATATATTTTTTGTGTGTTGTGTGTGTGTGTGTGTGTGTGTGTGTGTGTGTGTGTGTGTGTGTGTGTGTGTGTGTGTGTGTGTGTGTGTGTGTGATTTTCAATACTTCCATGGTTGGACAATGTGCAGTGTAAATACAAACAGACAGGTCAAAAATATGACAGTGTACTGTTTAATATCACTGTGGGAATATATCTGAAAAAGCCCCACACCACTGTAAATTATTTGCAAGACTAAATGTGTTAGACTGCAGATATAACTTTACATAATCAAGTGTTTAGACAGCATCATACTTAACCCCTCATATATTGAGTATGGCAGTCCATTACAGCATACAGAAGTGATATAAGCCACTCAAATCACTTTTTTTAAATTGCTCCCTAAAGTGCACCTCTGACAAGCTAATTTGTGCAACTAATGGCAAAGACTTAGCACATGGGTAATTATCATTTGAGGTTTTGAGCTTTGAATGGGAATTATCAGTACTATGGTGCTGCATGCCAACCTTTGCATAAAGAAGGTGTACAGATCTAGAAACAGTTCTAATTCTGATCCAATTCAGAACAGATGTACATAATGTTTTGTGTCACAATTTCCCTCATATCTGCTGACAATCCATGTATTTGAGGCATTTTGTACTGCCTCTTATGAAACTGTATGTGTTTGTATGACATCACTGAGTAATACAGTCACTACATGATAACAAGCATGTAAGAGTCATAATTAAAAGACTTCAGAAATTTATGAAAATGGAACTTAATTCATCCTATCACCTTATGTGTGTATAACAGCAATATTTTTTATGTGTCTAGTGTACTATTTTTCTTAACACATAAAGCCTTGATTGAACCAAATGTCTTGCAGTTATTTCTGGGAAGTTATGAACATATGGGGCCTGATTATTATAATGGACCGAGCCATTTAACACACTCAAGCCTATAACACCATCTTTGTATACTTCTAGTTCATGGCCACAGATCGTTATGGTACTCAGACCTTTTTTGCCATCTTTAACCAAGTGACTTATCAGCTAACAATGGGCAGCATTAGAAAGGGCAAATGGTTGCTAACAAAATGAAACTAAGATTGTTCATCTAGAATGTCTTACAGTAGATAAATCAATTAATCTGTCACTGATTAGTCATATTTTCATATTTATGTTTATATTTTCATAACTAAGATCCCTACATGTGATTCTGTGGTATGCTGTGAAATGCAAGGTTGGAGACAGGCAAATTTATTGTCAATGTCTGTTTATATTGACATGTCTCTTGTAATTTGTGTGTATACTGATCATGTCTAAATAACTAAATGTATCTGTAATTTTTCTTTGTGGAGCTTTTCTCCCCGGGCCTCTGCTGAAAAAGGGCCTTTTCGGCTTAGTCAGACACCCCCGGTTAACAAATGTAAAATAAATAAATAAAATAAAATATCACACTCTACCTAAGAAATTGCTAGCTGCTTGTTAGTAGCTATGAAAATAAAAATTATTTCTGTAAATACTAAATACTTAAAAAAACAAGTGACTTACAAAGTATTGCATGACCTGATCTCAGGTGAAACCATAGATGTTTTTGAAGGAAACTGTCTTTGGTATTTACATTGTAAGCTGCACACCTTTAGAGCTATTCAGTGTTATTTATATTACTAACTATACAATTAAGCATATGCCTTCATATTTCTGCAAATATCTCAATTAACCTTTACTCACAGAAGAATTTCTTCTTGCCGTGTGAAGCTTATGTCAAGTTTAAAAAATGTTTTCACAATATATGTCTAAGCAGTACAGTTTCCAAGATATGACAATTGGTTTGTGAAAGTTTAACAAAAAATATAATTTGGGATTTGTGTGCATTATAATATGTTATAGTATTTATGTAAAGCCTATGAAAGCACAGAAAACTAGCACTGTAAAGAGTATTTCTTACTGATAACATTGGTACTCAATTTTAATAGCTTTTATTATTCACAAAACATTTACATTCATCTTATGCTTTTTAAATGTATTTTTCAGAAAATTATCTGGAGTGCAAGATGTGTGTAGGCTGCTAGAGGTGTGAAATTCTGCACAACATAGAGATTAATGAGTTAATGCTAGTAGAATAACAGATTATGGAAACACTATGAAGCAATGACGCTTGTGTGCAACATACTTCATAGCAGTAGTCACAATTGCAACATCCCATATGGTGTACATTCAGCTTTGCAGCATGTTCAACATATGGTAATAACTGTCTCCTCATAGTATTATCGGCCTGCCTTTTCAAAGCACAGCAAGACTTGGCATAGTAACAAAGGGAGCAAGACTCTAATGCAACCAAAAGCAAAAACTTACCAGTTTTTGCCATAAAACAACTGCTGTTTACCATAATGTACAACTGTTGCACAGTGCCAGGCCCTTTCGCAAATATTGGGGACAAACAGTTATGACACAGAAGGGGGGAGAGAGAAAGATGGGGAGGGAGACAGACATAAAACATTTCTGTTTATATGCCATTTCTGTTCACATTTGTGGTCTTTGAATCTGTGGTTTACATCATAATTAATCTGTCATGCTTGTACAACAAAAAATTTTCTAATAAGGTTTTCATTAAGACAGAAGCAGGATAATAGTGGGTTAATAACATATGTAACCAACAGATGCACATACAACAGTAATATTTCAAAATTAAATAATTGACATACCTCTGGATTCAAACTCTTGAGAATATGCAAAGAGCAGTCTAGAGACCAGAGCATTATCGGAGCATACCACATAGCAACTCCTATTTCACATAGTAAAAAAAAAAAAAAAAACACATTTGAAAGGACAATGACAAAAGATTGGAACAAGGGAGAATAAAGCAGACTGTAGGCATCAGGCTTGATCACCAAAATGACAATTGTAACATCCTATGAGGTGTACATTACATCCAGGAACCTAATAAATATGTTACAGTAACTGTTGTCAATAGTGCTATAAGTCTGTATTTCTATAGCAGAGCAGGACTAAGCACATTTGAGTGACGATAGCTGCACTAATGCAGTCAATGGCAATTTTGTCATAGGACATGAACTGCCATTTTATGTCACTCAGTGGTCCACAATGTCAAGCTTTGTGCAAATGATGAGTACAAAAATTTAAGGCTTTTTTTTGATGGGCCCTTTTTGGCCATGTGTATTGTGCATGATTAAATTTTTTTTCAATAGATTAAAGAAGTGAAAAAGGGATTGGTAGGAAAGTGGTGGAAATGAAGAGAAAGCAGAGTGTAGGACACAAGGGAAGAATAAAGGAATTTGCAGGATGGTGGCATGAGAGAACCATAGCTATTCACTTCTTCAGAACAAAAATGTAAACTTGAGACAAGAATTTCATGAATTTGGATAGTCACCACATCAGGGCTGGGTGATAACAGAATAATGTTGTATTACAAATTGGACCAAACCACGTATGTCAAGCAGACACATAGTCAACGTGAAGGGCTATGTATGGGGCATAAACGTTTTGAAGGACAGGTGCCCATTATTTTTTTTTTTTGTAGAGAGAGAGGACTATTGGGGAATCTGTTTAGGAATAAGAGGGTTAGACAACTAGGATAGGTTAGGTAGGAAGTGCAGACATACAGGACATACAAGACAGACAGGGATGGTGAGCACAGGGAGAATCTACTATCACCTACAGAACATCAGTGTCAGTGCTGGATATGGCATCAACTTTGCACTTCGATGCAGTACTTTTTTTACTTTTCCAATTCAGCACGAAGGCTCATCTCCTTGATGTCCTCAACTAGCCCTGTCATCTCCTGATGGGTGACAAAATTGCTACCTCCTGTACTACTCCTGGTGGGTACCACTGGACCAGCAGCCAGGTCTCAGCTACATGACACAGTTGAAGCAGGTAGTGCAGGAGCTGTGGAGGCTACGCAGGATGGTTGTGACCCAGATGTGCTGGGTGTCTATGCTGCAGCTACCTGTGTAGGTATCGCAGGCCAAACTTAGTAGTCAGTCTAGCTCTCTGTGCTGATGGTCATTTGGGTTACAACAGCAATGTTTCAACACAGAAATAAAAGAGATAGGGTTTCAGAGAGAAAACAAAGATAATAATGTCAATGCCATGCCATATTTATTATATATATATATATATATATATATATATATATATATATATATATATATATATATATATATATATATATATATATATATATATATATATATATATATATATAAACATATAGCTATTGTTACACTTTGCCACATATAGATATGATTCTAATTATGAATTGAAACTAGCCTCCAAAACAAAGGGAAACCATAAAGTCTTCTTCAGTTACATCAGGAACATCCGTGGCAAAGCCCAGGTTTGTTCCATTAGTACTTAGCATCACTTAGACTGATCCTGTTGACTTAGCCAACCTGCTAGCAGATAGGTTCAGTGCAAACCTCACCCCCCTGTCCTCCCCCAAGGCCCTTTCAGCATCCCCGATACTTACCCCACACCTCACTTCTCCATAGATCAAGTGTTATAGGCCCCATCCAAGGCAAAGAACACAGCTTCCATAGGACCTGATAGTATCCCAGGATGTAGTCTGCACCATCTCCAGCAAGACCTGGCTTTGCCAATGAGTACCCTATTCAACCACAACCTAAGTACAGACTTCATTCCAGCAGAGTGGAGAACTGCCATTGTCATCCCCTTGCACAAATGTGGTACCACTACTGACCCTGGAAACCATCACCCCATTAGCTTGACAAGTCTGATCTATAAAGCAATGGAGTGTATTATTATGGATCTCATAAACAAGGACATTGGCAACCTCCAAACACTTGACCCCACATAGTTTGGATTTGTCAATGGCAGATCCTTCCTGTTGAACCTCGTTGACTTCTTTGAGATTGTCAACAAGGCCCTGGATGAGGGAAAGTCAGTGCATACAGCTTATCTTGACTTGGCCAAGGCCTTTGACAAAATTCCCCATGCAGGCATCATCAAAAAGCTAACACAACTTGGTATAAATCCCTCTGTCATCAGGTGGGTGGCCAACTGGCTCACCAACAGGACCCTCAAAGTCAAAATAGGCACCTCCACCTCCGATAGCAGACCTGTCACTAGTGGAGTTCCCCAGGGATCTGTCCTGGGACCTTTATTGTTTGGCATCTATTTCTCAGAGTTCCAGGCAAAGACAAAAGGCCTGTGGCTGACCAAGTTTGCAGATGACTGTAAGTTGGGTGTTGTCATTGACTCCCCTAATGATGTTAACATACTGCAAGAGGGTCTCACAGCAACTAATGACTGGTGCCAAAGTCATGGCCTCAAGTTAAATGCAAAAAAATGTATCATCATACCATTCATCAAAAACACGATCCTTACTTATTACCACATCAACGGAGCACACAACCTGTGGTGAGAGACCTGGGCATTCAGGTTGATAACAACCTCACATTCGACCATCATGTAGTGGCAGTGGTCGGAAAAGCCTTTTACTTGGTTCATCTCATAAGTAAAGGGATTCCATCCAGAAAAAAGGAGGTTATTACCTCTCTATACTCCTCCCTCATTAGACCAATAATTGAGTATAACACTCCATTTGGAATGTACCTCTCCAAACATCTACATGCTGGAAAGGCCACTGAAATACTTCACAAAGAGAATCAATGGCCTCCAACACCTGTCCTATGCAGACAGGCTCAAATCACTATCACTTTATTCAGTATCATACAGATTGCTCAGGAGTGATCTGTGTCTCAACTACAAGTCAATCTCAGACACCGACCTACTAGATATGCTCCATATCCGTAAGTCTAACTCCTCATGCACTACCCGCTCAAAAGACCTGAATCTAATATACAACATCAACAAAAGATTTTGGAGAGACAGATTTGTCTCTCAGAGGCTGCCCCATCTCTGGAATAGATTTCCCATACATGTCAAACAGAGCACCTCGCTGACCCTCTTCAAGCACAACCTTGATGAGTAGATGGGAAACCAGGAATTTGTCCCAGGGGTTCCACCTGTGTCCCTCATTGACAGGGGCAACAGATGCTGACTGAGGTTTCTTTTTGGGGATAAATTCTTGGCTAGGCTTGTAAGGGCCCCAGGGCTATTAGCCTAGTAACCTCCTATGATCCTATGATGTGAAGTCATTAATGTGTTATAAAATACATCAATCACAGTGTTTCACCTTTTAAAACCAATAACAAGAACACACTCCAAACTAGGAAAAGTAGAAAAACGAACCAAAAGACAAGTGGCGGGATGATTCAGAAGATTCAGATTCTGAAGAAGTCATTTATACCACTGACAAAAGCGCTAAAGTGTGTTTTAATAAAGAGGATCCATTGTCCTACCACTTGTCTTTTGATTCATTTTTCTATCAATCAAAGTGCTATTAGACATAATATAGAAACAGTTAGTTGACTATGGCATATCTGATATATGCATTCAAAGAAAATACGCCCAGTTGCAATAATGAAATTTTGTTGTTATTTAATATTGTAGTAAATAATTTTTACATACTCCTGTAATAAAAACTACTTGATGCTGCTGAGCATTAAACCCACAGATAGCTAAGTTGTTTTGCACATTGTGTAATGTAAGGATCAAGAGCTATTGGAGTAGACATGTACGCTCGATATAAATGTTCGGTATGCCTACTAAAGCTGATATGTACTGATGATGATCTTGCTTGCATTCATACCTGATGAAGACTTAACTTGTGAATCTCTGAGGTGGAACAATCTTTTCTGATTCACCTCTATATTCAGAGTGATCTCTTCAGCAGCTGTACAGAATAGAAAAGATACAAAAATAGAAACATAACGAATAATTGTATTGCCTAGCATATTACTGACGGGTGATGGGTCACTATACTTACACAATGCAGGTATATTTCCAGTCCTAAATTTGGCTTCCCATTGGCTCAAAAAGTTCTGCTTCGGCCTCTTCATGTCACTACAATGGTGATGACATTGCTCCCAAGTGTGTGGAATGCCAGTTGCACTGGAGACAGCCTTGACCAAGCAATTCACCTGTCATGTCTTATGTAGGAAATCTAGAACTATGTGCCTCAATTGGAGCCCAAAGCAGATCTTGCTTGTAGCAGCCTGTGCACAACAATGCACAACCATGTCAGTTGCATTTATGCATTGAAAGCACAAAAATTGCCTGGCAGACAAATTGAAAATGATTCCTTCAAAATACAATGGTTGTATGAAATAGGGCAGTGAGACTTGGCCATGTTATATGCTCACTGCACTTACACATGTTCTACTGTAAACTCATCAAATGCTTTATGATATTGGTTATAATCATTGTTGTTTAGAGTTAAAATGTTATGAATTAGTACATAATGGCTGCAGGGACATACAAAATACAAACTTTGAGTAATGCCACCTGGGAATTGAACCCATGACTAAAAAGAAAGCTAAGAAACTAAATGCTGCTTATTAGCTGTCAATGTCACCAGGAACCTAGCATTTTTAACATTTTTAAGTTGAGGTATACCAATTTCAGCAGGAGTAAGGATGTGATTAAGACATGCCTGCATGTGTGTGACATTCACTTCTCATGTTACTGGATCATACTTCTCAACCTCTTAGAGTAAGAAATCTGGACAAAGCCATGAATAAAAGTAGGACAGAGGCCCCAAAATAGGGACAATTCTTAAATATTGCTCTTACAAACTTAAAAAGTTGATAGCATAAAAGCTTTTGCATTAGCATGAATTTTCTGAAGGGTATGATGTCTGAAACTCAAATATCTGTCATTATTTTCAAACTTCAGTATTTAATTATTTGCCACTAATTTTCCAGAAAAAACACAATTTTATGAAAAATGGACCAAAAATATGGGGCAAAAATCTGGACGTTCTGCAAAAATCTGAACAGTTGAGAGCTATGTACTGGATTTATACAAATAAGCCAGTATTATTATGAAAATGCATTTAATATCTCTGCAGTTTCACAACCTGAATAAACCATTGGAGGTAGGTGCCATACATTGTTTACATGACATACTGTCCTACACACATAATAATTATATATGATGGGTCATACATTTCTAAATAAATTTTGTGCACATCATACATAGGCAGCTGTAGTTTAACTATCATCAGTTTTATGCTTAACCTAATTGACGCTGATTATAATTGATTCATGTAGCTATCATTACATAGTTGTGTTGCAAATGTAATATTTTTAAGAGTCTGTTTGATTTCATGTTCAATTCCTAATAAATACTATTTGACTACTTATTATGACCACTTTGTAAAACTATCAGTAATCTCAATTCAAACAATCCATTACATCTGCTGTTTCTCCAAGCTCACTGCATTAACACATTGAGCCACACAGAAAGGTAATCTGCAGGTGTATTTTCTTCACTCAGTACTATCCACTATGCTAATGGAAGTGCAACCACGATAGTCTCATTTGCACTACTGAATGCAGCCCAAATTAAAATTCTATGTTTTTGCCTTCAGATATAAACTATCATTGTGCACTGCCAAGTAGCATATAAATGCAAAAGCAAAAAATAAATAAATAAATAAATAGCAACTGACATAAAAACAAGCAGCAAAATAATCCAAGTAAAGGGTATATCTAGCAATGAATTCAACACTTACGTCCCTTCTATTTTTATGTTTAACATATTATATGTTCTGTTTTTCATATTTATCAGAAGGAGTCTGTACTCTCAAGCAGCCACACGGTAGACATTCAGAGTTTCATATCACAATAGTTTTATTTATTTATTTATTGTTTGTTAGTCATGGAGAGCAGGCAAGGATGTCAGCAATGGATTATGGCAAGCTCACAAAGACCGTGTTGGCTGAGATGTGCCAAACCAAAGGACTGGTGCCTGCCAACCTGACTAAAGCAAAAATGATTGCAGCCATAGCCACAGCTGCTTTACACACCTGCAACCAGGAGGACAACCAGACTGGCCTTGGGGATGTACAACTGTCAGAAAATGGACAGTTCAAATTTGCCTCGGAGGACTTAAAATTCCATTTGGAGTTAAAGAGACTTGAACTGGAGGCCAAACAGTTGGAACTTGAATCAGCAGAGGGAATGCAGATTTTGGAGTCTGGTGAAAAGGAGACACAGATGGCATTAGAATCAGCAGAAAGATTGAAATGTCTGGAAGATGAAGAAAATGAGAGGCAGAGGCATCATTGAAAGAAAATGCTGACTCTTCGCTAGGGTCATGGAGGTAACTAGGAAGGGAATAACCAAACCTCAGAAGCAATATAGGTCAGTACATGTCTTCCAAAATTTACGGAGGGTTATAATTTTGATAGTATTTTTCATAGGTTTGAAACAGTATGTAAACAGTATAATGTTGACCAAGGGCTCTGGGTATGGTTCCTGACCCCCTTACTCCATGCTGTTTCTAAATTGTCTGGTACTGATTGCTTAAATTAGAATACAGCTAAAAACTGTTTGAGTGTTTTAAGTTAACACCTGAAACTTATACAAAAAGGTTTTGTGAGTGTGGACACAAATCAGATGAAAGTATGTGTGAATATATTGCTGAACTATGCATTTATTTTTCATAGGTGGGTGATTGGGTATCAGGTCACAACATTTGAAGGGCTGGCAGACCTTTTGGTGAGGGAACAAGCCCTTAGCACTTTGCCTGAGGACATGAGAATCTGGTTGGCAGATATGGAATGCAATACTGCAGATGAGTTGGGGAAAAAGGAGACCTATACCTAGCAAGCAGGGCCTCACTGCTCAGGAAATGAATACCCAGTGCTTTAAATGGCTATAAGATAACTCATGGTAGGCAGCATAAACTGCCCCAACAGAGTCCACCAGTAAAAGGGGAAACCACTAGCTATGGTACTGTACATGGCCAGGATCAAGGGTTAAATGTTTTAAATGTAACCAGTGGGGCCATGTAGTATATAGATGCCCATGCAGGCTAGGTGGGAAAGAAAAGGTAGGGGAACCAGCAAGTGGGAATGCCAGAATGCCAGCAGTAAGTTGTCTGGAGACAACAAGTGTACCAAACTACCACAAGAGGTTAAATCCTATCTTAGCTGATGGGAAACAGGCCACTGTTAAGAGTGACACAGCCTCTGACCTAACCATTGTGAAGCCTGCAATGGTTAAACAGGAGCACTACTAGCTTGTGCAGTGTACTCCAGTCAGAACATTAGGAGTGACCAAATTCCAAATACTTTTGACTAGGGTTCACCTTGACTGGAAGGGTGGAAAAGGAAGCAAGAAACCAGGTGTGGTTGAGGATATCCTTGCAGATGTCCTGACAGGGAAAGATTTTGATAATGCAGTACCTTGTGTGCATGCAGTGACATCCAGTCAGGATTAAAAACATTTATATGGATCTGGTAGCCTGGGAGTGGGGGTACCAGACAGACCACAAACTTGAAGCCTGGACTGGTAAGGTGGTTACTTCAGGGAGGGAGCTACCTGTAGCAGTGAGACTGAAGGTGAGCCTCAACTGTGGGTGGATACTGATGTTCCCTTGGACAGACTGACTGCAAGGGCAGAGGTAAGTAGTAGTACCCAGACTGACAGTAAGGCACCACTGTCAGAGGATACCAGAATTCCTGTGGAAGGGGAGCTGGGAAGAGTTACAAAGAGATAGTTGAGACAGGCTCAGCTCTCAGACCCTACATTTCAAGGCTTGAGGAAGGTAGCCAGGGAGTTGCCTGATTCTCAAGGAAAATGGGAATCTGTATGCTGGGACAAAGGTTTACAGTATAGAGAGTGGACCCCTGAGAGAGGGCTAGAGGGTAAGGTAATACTGCAGTTGGCAGTGCCCAGAGCCTACCATCTGGCACTTCTAGCCATAGCACATGACATTTTCTTTGCAGGTCATATGGACATAAATTTTACCAAGAGACATATTATGCAGAATGGATATTGGCCTAGGATCTCCAGAGATGTAACAGGGTACTTCCAAACCTATTAACAGTGCCAAAAAGTAGGCAAAGCAGGAGACAAGGTGAAAGTTCCTTTGATGCCTTTGCCTATGACTGAGGAGCCATTTCATAGGGTAGGTATGGCTACTGTGGGGCGTCTGAGAACCCCACGTTATACAGGGAAGAAGTATATCCTAGTGGTAATAGATTATGCTACCAGATACTCTGAGGTGGTGGGTCTGTCCTCCACTGAGGCAGAAAAGGTGGGAAATGCTTTGTTAAAGATTTTCAGCAGGCTAGGTTTCCCAAAAGAAATGCTGACTAACAGAGGTTCAAATTTCATGTCAGACCTGCTGGGTTGTTGGTGGGAGAGCTGTGGGGTGAAGCACATAAAGACCACCCCCTACCATACCCAGACTAATGGTCTGGAGGAGAGGTTAACTTCTACATTAAAGACCATGCTACGGGCATTTTCAGACCAGTTTAAGAGAGCATGGGACAAATATTTGCCCATCTGTTGTTTGCTTACAGAGAGGTACCCAGGAATGCACAGTTTTTCCCCTTTGAGTTGTTGTATGAGCATAGTGTGAGGGGGCCTCTGGATTTCATTTGTGAAGAGTGGGAGGGAAAATGTGAACCCACAAGGAGTCTGTTGTGGCATATGTCCTAAACATCAGAACAAGGCCCAGGCAATTCATGGGCTTGGCCCAGGCGAACTTGACAGCAGCCTAACTGCAGAAAAAGGACTGGTATGACAGGAATGCTCAAGCTAGAGAGTATGCTGTGGGGTAGCAGATTATGGTTCTCATTCCTGTCAGACACAATAAGCTGCATGCAGCTTGGGAGGGGCCCTTCAATGTAGTAAGTAAGGTCAGTGCTGTTAACTACATAGTAGAACTGCTAGGCAGGAGGCAGGAACACAAAATGTACCACATTAACACCATGAAACATTACCATGATAGGGAGGCCCTGGTGCTAAGTAGTTGTAGTAGGAGGCAGGAAGAGTCTGAGGGAGATCTATGGCTACAGGGAGCCAGCCAGCAAAATCCCAAGTTACTGTGGTGTAGCTTAGGGTTTTAGGAATATGATATGACAGTGCAGCATCACATCAAGCAACATTTCTCAAGCATCACTGAAAAAACTAGCTTGAGTCTTCAAAGGGGGGAAGAAGTGTGAAGAGGGGAGATACTGCCAGCACAGCTAGCTGGAATTTTGTAAATAATTATATGTCATTGGTGAATATCAACATGATTTATATAAGATGGTTATGTTATAACTGTAGTAGAACTGTATGTCATGTGTGTATCAAACTGGTTTGTACAGACGTGGGTTGAAAAGATATTTTATAAAGTATTTATGTTTGAAATGCATCCACATTGTGCTCTATTAGAGAGAACAGATACGTACATGCACTATTATAACTGTTTAAATGTGCATATTTTAACAGAAGGTTAATTTCAATCCAGAAAACTTCAGAAAATAGCTGAAATGAAATCACTTTACAAGCTATTCAATAAAAGATGTTATCTTTTAGTTTTCAATACTGCCAGAGAAAAAAGTCTGTACTGGGGAGCTTTCTTTATTGTCTTTAGGGTGAACTAATTACTAGTCTTGAAAGCATGAAGGAATGCAATTGTTTTATGACTTCCAACACCTGCCAAATATCTGAAGTCTATGTATTTTTAAAGGTAGATGCTAAATACTGCCAGCTTCCATCAGTGTGGGTTTCACCTGGGAACTAGGAGTCAGATGACAAGAAGTGATGTCATTCTGCAAGCTATCTCAGCAGTAATATTTGAGATATTCATTTGAGAAGTCTTTTAGAGAGATAGAACATTCTGTATTCTGTCCTGGACCTAACAAGAAGACCCATTCACCACATCTGCTTTGCTCTATTAGTAAGTTCTTATGTTATAGTAATTCTCTTAGATACAGTCAGGATTATAGTGAAGCTTAGTTTAGATATTTTTCTTTCTTTATTTGATACTGTTCTGTAATGTTGTTTTAAATATTTTATGTGGTTTTAAACTCTAATGTCACTGTGAATATATATTTAGTGTTTTCTTGTTCTTTTATTATTTATTATTAACTATATTTAAACTGTTCATTGTGGCTGATCTTTGTAGAGCTATTAAAGTTTTGAGAGTACTTGCATATTGGACAGAGCAGTGGTGCAGCGGTTAGCATTGTCACCTCACAGCAAGAGGATCGCCACTTCAGTTTCAGCTGAGTGTCTTCTGTGTGGAGTCTGCATGTCCTCCCTGCATTTATGTGGGTTTCCTCCCACTTTACAGAGACATTTGGCTGGAGCGTTTCTCCCTGGGCCTCTGCTGAAAGTTGGCTCAATCCAATTTGGACTTTCCTGGTTAACAAATAAATAAATTCAAAATTATTTGGTGACACTTTGTGGGCCACTCCTAATAGCCGTGCCCTTTGGTCAAACTATCATTTGTATTAGTATTAATATTACACAGTAAAATTGTGCACCATTTCTTAAGGGCCTAAAAGTAGCTGATAAGGGGTTCTGGTGGCAGTGATAACTACCTTATAGTCTGGTGCGTGTGTGTGTGTGTGTGTGTGTGTGTGTGTGTGTGTGTGTGTGTGTGTGTGTGTGTGTGTGTAAAACAAATCTCCAAGAATATGTGTCAGCTGCTTGGGCAGGGACACAAAACACCAGCTGGACAAAGAGATTGTTAGAGGACTTGACTTGAAACCCTGGCTAAGGATGCAACTCTATAGCTGTGCCAGTGGGGAGTTTTATTGGGGATCTGAAGGAAGACGGAGAAATCAGCCCTGGACTAACTGTAGTCTCTGTGTGCTCTTAAGGGAAATTGCACTTGATGCAGAGAGCTGCATCTGGAAATACTGTGCACTTGTCATCCTCTCAGAAAACATCTTCTCACTGTTGCCAGTGGTGAGGATTGAGGCTCCTTGATTACTGGTCTAGTGGAATGTCATCACATTTGGTGACAGTGGTGGGATATCCACATCACATTTGGCTGGCAGTGGTGGGATCACCACATCCCATATTAGGATTCAGAGGAATGGATATTGAACTCCTGTAGCCTGTAAACAGTGGTCATAAAAGAATGTGTTTGTACTCTCAATCAGCCACATGGTAGACATTAAAAGTTTCATATCATAATAGTTTTATTTATTTTTTATTAGCTTAGTTAGCTAGGGAAAGCAGGCGAGGATGTCAGCAGAGGATTATGGCAAGCTGACAAGTAACCAGTTGGCTGAGATGTGCCAATGCAAACGATTGGTGCATAACAAACTGACTAAAGTGGAAATGACTGCAGCCTTAGCCATGGCTAACAAGGACAACAAGACTGGCTTTGAGGATGTACAACTCTCAGAAAATGAACAGTTCAGCTTTGCCTCAGAGGACATAAAAATCCATCTCAAGTTAAAGAGACATGAACTGGAGGCCAAACAGTCGGAACTAGACTCAGCAGAGACTGCGGTATTTGGAGGCTGAAGAAAAGGACAAACAGATAGCATTAGAATCAGCAGAGAGACTGAGACATCTGGAATAAAAAAAAAATGAGAGGCAGAGGCAACATGAAAAGGAAATGCTGAATCTTTGCTAGGGTCATGGAGGTAACTGGGAAGGGAGTAACTGAACCCCAGAAGCAATAAAGGTCAGTAAATTTCTTCCACAATTTATAGAGGGTGATAATTTTGATTGTTTTATTCATGTTTGTAAGGGTATGTAAAGGGTATAATGTTAACCAAGGGTTCTGGGTACAGTTCCTGACCCCCTTACTCCATGATAAAGCTGTAACTGCTGTTTCGAAATTGTCTGATACTGATTGCTTAAATTATAATAAAGTTAAAAATTGTTTGAGTGTTTTAAGTTAACACCCAAAACTTACAGAAAAATTGTTTTGTGAGTGTAGATACAAGGTAGATGAAAGTGTGTGTGAATGTATTTCTGAACTAAGCACTTATTTTCATAAGTGGGTGAGTGGTTGTCAGGTCACCACTTTTGAAGGGCTGGCAGATTTTTTGGTATGGAAACAAGACCTTTTCACTTTGACTGAGGACATGAGAATCTAGTTGACAGATAGGAAATGCAATACCACAGATGATTTGGGGAAAAATGAGGCCTATACCTAGCAAGCAGGGCACCACTGCACAGGAATGGGATACCTAGTGCTGCACATGGGTATAAGGGAACCCATGGTGGGCAGCTTAAACCGCCCCAACAGAGTCTGCCAGTAACAGAGGAAGCCACTAGCTCAGGTACATAGCCAGGATCAAGAATTAAATGTTTTTAATATAACTGGTGGGGGCATGTAGCATACAAATGTCCACAGAGGCATAGTGGGGAACAAAATGTAGGGAAGCCAGCAAGTGGAAATGACAGAATGCCAGTAAGTTGTCTGGAGACAAAAAGGGTACCAAACTACCACAAGTGGTTACTTCCTATCTTAGCAGATGGGAAACAGGCCACTGTTAAGAGAGACACAGCCTCTGGACATAACCATTGTGAAGCCTGCAATGGTTAAAGAGAAGCACTAGTTGCTTGGACAGTCTACTCCAGTCAGAGCTCTAGGAGGGACCTCATTCCAAATATATTTGTCTAGGGTTCACCTTCACTGGGAGGGTGGAAAAGGAAGCAAGCATCTATGTGTGTTTGAGGATATTCTTGCAGATGTCCTGACAGGGAATGATTGTGATAATGCAGTATCTTCTGTGCATGCAGTGACACGCAATCAGGATTGGAAACAGGTATATGAGTCTAGTAGCCTGGGGGGGGGTTCCAGACAGACCACAAACTTGAAGCCTGGACTGGTAAGGTGGTTACTTCCGGGAGGGAGCTACCTGTGGCAGTGAGACTGAAGATAAGCCACAACTGCTGGTGGGTACTGATGTTCCCTTGGACAGAGTGACTGCAAGGGCATAGGTGAGTATTAGTACCCAGGCTGACAGTAAGGCACCGCTGTCAGAGGATACCAGAATTGCTGTGGAAGGGGAGCTGGGAAGGGTTACAAAGAGAGACTTGAGACAGGCTCAGCTCTCAGACCTTACATTACAAAAGCTTGAGGGAGGTAGCCAAGGAGGTGCCTGATTCTCAAGGAAAATGGGAATCTGTATGCTGGGACAAAGGGTTGCTGTGTAGAGAGTGGACCCTTGAGGAAGGGCTAAACGGTGAGGTAATTCAGCAGCTGGTAGTGCCCAGAGCCTACCATCTGGTTCTTCTAGCCATAGCCCATGACATTTTCTTTGCAGGTCATATGGGCATAAAGTGAACCAAGAGCTGTATTATAAAGAACTTTAATTGGCTTGGGATTTCCAGGGATGTAACAGGGTACTGCAGGACCTGTGAGCATTTCCAAAAAGTAGGCAAGGCATGAGACAAGGTCAAAGCTCCTTTGATGCCTTTGCCTGTGATTGAGGAGCCATTTCAGAGGGTAGATATGGTTATTGTTGAGCTTCTGAGTATCCCAAGTTCTGCAGGGAAGATGTATATCCTAGTGGTAGTGTATTATGCTACCAGATACCCTGATGCAGTGACTCTGTCCTCCACTGAGACAGAAAAGGTGGGAAATGCTTTGTTAGAGATTTTCAGCAGGGTACATTTCCAAAAATAAATACTGACTGACAGAGGTCCAATTTCATGTCAGACCTGCTGGGTTGTCTGTGGGAGTGCTGTGAGGTGAAGCACCTAAAGACCACCCCCTACCATCCCCAGACTAATTGTCTGGTGGAGAGGTTAAACTCTACACTAAAGACCATGCTATGGGCTTTTGGAGACCAGTTTAAGAGAAATTGTGACAGATATTTGCCCCATGTGTTGTTTGCTTACAGACAGGTGCACCAGGAATCCACAGTTTTTTCACCCTTTCAGTTGTATGGGCATAGGGTGAGGGGGGCCTCTAGATTTGATTTGTGAAGAGTGGGAGGGTGAGTGTGAATACCACAAGGAGTCTGTAGTGACATATGTCCTAAACCTCAGGACAACCGAATACCATATTCATGGGTGACTTTAATTACCCCACTATTAACTGGGAATCCTATACGACACCAAACGTACATGCAAATAAATAAATACAAACTCTGTGGACGAGATAGTCAATGCACCAACCAAGGGTGCAACCGTACTGGATCTGGTCCTCACTAATATAGGAGACTGCTACACACCCCTTACTGTAATGCTTTCCCAGGTAAGGTCAGACCACAAAATGGTCTAAGTTGAATAAAAAATAAAACCTGGACCCCCCCCCCCCCCCCCGCTAAACTGGGAATATTCAGGAACTATTCTAAGGCTAACCTCCTGCTATTAAGTAAGAACTTGGCAAAATTGTAAGCCTCCATAAACCCTGAGAACACTTCTGCCTATGCAGAACTCTTCACAGAAACCCTGTAAAAGCATGTTAATAGCTGCATAGAAGCAGCTGTACCCACAAGGAAGAAGTACAGAACTAACTCAAAAAATAAGCCACCCTGGTGGAATCACAAAATCAATCGGATGTATAACATGAGGAAGAAAATCATGGCAAAAATTAGGGGGTGCAGCACCCAGGAGGATTAAAGCACTCTCATCAAACTAAACAAACAACTCAGATGACAAATAAAGTCTACCAAAGCCAGATTGTATGTAAATTTGGCCTCCCAGGCCAAGGACAACCACAAAGTATTCTTTAGATATGTCCAGAACCTTAAAGGCAATACATAATTGTGTGCAGAGCTCATTCTAAATGGAACTACCTATACTGAGCCAGAAGATATAGCAAACCTCCTGGCTGATAACTTCAGCTGCAACTTTACTCTTCTCTCCCCCCTCAACCTTCCCTCAGGAAATATCATGAAATATAACTCCCCTTACTATCACTAGGGAACAAGTCCTTAATGCTCTCTCTCTAAGACCAAGAACACAGCATCAATGGGCCCAAACAATATCTCAGGATGCCTTCTAAATAGCATGGAACATGGCCTACCAGGGCCTATGGAATTACTATTTAACTGTAATCTCCAAACGGGCTCCGTGCCTCATGAATGGGGAAAGGCAACAGTCATCCCTCTGCACAAAGGTGGGCCGTCTACAGACCCTGGAAACTACAGACCCATAAGTCTAACATGTCTTATATGTAAAGCCATGGAAAGAATTATCATGGAGATTATCAATAAATATATAGTAAACCTCCAGACACTGGACCTAACCCAGTTTGGTTTTGTCAAGGGGAGATCAGGAATAGTCAACCTGGTGGACTTCTTTGAGAAGGTCACCAAAGCAATGATTGAGGGCAAAATCATTCACACTGCCTACCATAACTTGGCCAAGGCATTTGACACAATACCCCACTCAGGAATTGTTGACAAACTCAAGAAGTTAGGTACAAACCCATATGTCACCTGGTGGATAGCCAACCGGCTCATAGACAGGACCTAGGAAGTTAGAATTTATGAGTCCACCTCTACAAAGAGGCCAGTCACAAATAGAATACCTCAGGGATCAGTCCTTGGACTGTTCCTTTTTGGTATTTACTTCTCAGAAGTCAAGGCCAATGTCAGTGGTCACTGGAGGGTCTATATTACAATGTCAAACTCTAGGAGTTCAGACATTGTAATATCTAACCAAAAAGTCTAAAATACAAAAATAGAGAAGCCACGGCACACCAATTTTTTTCCCAGGGAAAAAAATCAGTGGGCCGTTTTTGGGGCTTTGCTATTTACTCCACTGTGGTACAGTCTCAGAGTTGGTATATTTAAGAAGGGAGGTATGGGGGGCACAGACTTCCATGTTGGGAGGTGTGTTGGCAAATTCCCCCGCTTTAGTTTAAGTTTAAAGTGTAAGTGATTTTTTTTTTTTTTTGTAACGGAACAGCGATTCTTTTCCCTGAAAAAAAATCGCTGTTCTGTGTTTTCACAATTATTGATTTTCTAACTTCACAGTTTGATATTGCAACGTTCAAACTCCTGTGAGTTCAACGTTGTAATATAGACCCATCTCTGGCTGATGAAATTTGCAGATGATTGCAAATTAGGAGCTGTCATTGAATTTCACACTGACACAAAATGTTCTCCAGGAGGGCTGACACAGATAAACAACTGGTGTCAGAGCCATGGACTAAAACTAAATGCCAAGAAATGTATAATAGTATCCTTTGGAACGTCATCCATACCTAGTAACTTTTGTATTGACAACACACCCCTTAGAGCTGACCCAGTAGTCAGGGACATAGGGACACACACATAGATAGTAATCTAGCCTTTGACCATCATGTGTCTATAGTGGTGAGGAAATAATTCAATGTTGTACAACTTATAAACAAAGGTATGGCGTCAAAGTCCAAAGAAGTCATTGTTCCACTGTATTCAGCATTCATCAGACCTATCAATGAGTACAATGCCTCCTTTGGTATGTACCTAACCAGGCAAATACAACAATTATACGAGATTTGGTAGGCATAAATTGAAAGATGAATATTTAATACAGGACACAGTGATTAAAACTGTAGACTCATTTAAGGACCTGGGTATATGGGTAGATTCAGCTATGAGTTTTTCTAATCATATCACCCAGTTGGTTAATGATATTTATAGAACTGTAGGTTGTATAAAAAGATTTATAAAGTCTAGGAAATCAACAATAATGAAGTCATTGTTTATTAGTTATATTAGACCCAAACTTGAATATGGAATAACAATACAGAAACCCTATAAGAAAACAAGCATGAGTAAAGTGGAAAGAGTATAATGGAAATATACCAAAGGTATCCATGGATGTGAAAATTTAAGTTATCATGAAAGACTAAAATATCTGATCTTGTTCAGAGTCTCTTACAGATATCTGAGAAGAGATCTTATACAAGTATATAGGGCATTTAGAGACAACTACCTCTGGGAATGTTTGAGGTAATTAAAAAGTACT
The DNA here is from genome assembly GCF_019279795.1 of Protopterus annectens. Lineage (NCBI taxonomy): Eukaryota > Metazoa > Chordata > Ceratodontiformes > Protopteridae > Protopterus > Protopterus annectens. Next base: position 1,802,027,326 of record NC_056726.1, read on the forward strand.
AGAGAATCATCAGACAACCTCTGTAGGAGATACAATAGGAAAGAGAAGTGCACTAATTGGTTCTCTGACACAGTAGCTGATGCATGGAACAGACTACCAAATTACATTAAAGCAAGTACTAGTTTAGATATTTTTAAGAACAGTCTGGATACTTATTATGGATACAAGTGTTTTGATATATTGGCAAGCTAGAAGGGCATTAATGCCTGTGCTTGAAATATTTTGTATGTATGTATGTACTGGAACATCCACAGAGGTTCCTCACTAAAAGAATACTGGGTGTAAGTAAAATGTCCTGTGTAGACTGCCTCAAGGCCCTATCTCTTTATTCTGTCTCCTACAGGCTTTTTAGGGGAGATCTATGCTTGACATACAGGTCATTGTCAGACCCCCACTCTGATGGACCTCCTGCATATCCACAAAACAAACAACACCAGAATTACCCATTCTAAAGACGTAAACCTTGCCTGTGATATAAATTGGACCTGCTGAAGAGATAGGTATATATCCCAGAGACTACCCCATCTATGGAACAGGCTCCCCATCCATGTGAAGCAGAGTTCCTCCCTAACCCAAGTCAAGTGCAACTTGGAAAATTGGATGGGAAACTGGAAATTCATCCCTTGTTTGGCACCTATATCACTCATGCCAACAGGTGACCTGTAAATGGTTAGACTCCCAGGCCCATGCTTACACTTATCAAGAGTATCAGAACTTGTCAGAGATTTGGGATGCATGGCTAGGCTTAAAAAGACCCTTGTGGTCATTAGCACAGTAAACATCTATGATCCTATGAACAAAGCTTGGGGACCATATGGGCTTAGCCCAGGAAAGCCTGGCAGGAGCCCAACAGCAGAAAAAGGACTGGTATGACAGGAATGCTCAAGCTAGAGAGTATGCTGTGGGGCAGCAGATTATGGTTCTCATTCCTGTCAGACACAATAAGCTGCAGGCAGTTTGGGAGGGACCCTTCAAAGTGGTAAGGAAGGTCAGTGCTGTTAATTACATGGTAGAACTGCTACACAGGAGGCAGGAACACAAAACGTACCATGTTAACACCATGAATCCTTACCATGACAGGCAGGCCCTGGTGCTAAGTATTTGTAGTAGGAGGAAGGAGGTGTTTGAGGGAGATCTATGACTACAGGGAGCCAGCCAGCAAAATCCCAAGTTACTGTGGTATAGCTTAGGGTTTTAGGCATAGGATGTGACAGTGCAGCACCACAGTGGGGTTAGCAGTGCCAATGCAGATGGACTCTTAAGACAGGGAATGGGGTAATGTATTCCCAGATAGGCTCATCCCTCTCAAGTAACATTTCTCAAGGGTTACTTGAAAAGCTAGCTTGAGTCTTCGAAGGGAGGAAGAAGTACAAGAAGTAATATGTGATTTCTTAATCTCTGCCAGACTGTACGTAACCTTGATGGATAAGGAGAGAAAATCTAATATCAGGTGTTTGCTAAAACCTAAAGATTTTCCACATTTGTCATGAAAGTAATCACTGAAGATGTCTCCCATCTCAGCAGTAGATGTTAATATGTTTGTTGTTATGCATGACAAGATCAGCAGGGCATGATGCCTTTAGCTGGGAGTGAATGTACTGATAGCATTTTTTCATACTGTTTCTCTGAACTGAGAGAATCAGCTTATGCTTAAATTTACAAAGTAAAAGTCTCACAACTGTATAATAAAGATATTCAAACTTTATTATTTGAGGTAGGGAATTTTTATAAGTCATGTATTTGCATCTCTTTTTGTTAAGTAAGGTTTCACATATGACTTCTCACTAACTTTGTATTTTGTACTGTCTTCTAAATGCATAAAAGTTAATGTATCTCATCAAAAAGATTTTATATCTTGTTTTACAACAGAATGCCAGAATGACAGTTTAAGTTAATTCTAAGGCACTGGAAATCTATCTGTCCTTCACTATGAAATTTAATTTTAGTTACACTTGTGATATAAGATGAACTAACAAATGAAGTTGCTTTATGATAAGAAGTGCCCAAATATTATTTAACTTTCAGGGTAGAGAGAAGAACAGATGTATTAGTTAAAGACCAAATTTAAAATATGTCTGTTGCTTGTTGCCATGAAAACCAGCTGGTGTACCCTCTTAACATACGATAGATCTATGTCACCTGCTGGACTGCCAATCAGCTTACAGATGGTTCGAAGTTACCTCCACAAACAGACCAGTCACCAGTAAAGTTCCACAGAGTTCTATGCTGGGACCTCTCATGTTTTGCATCTACTTTTCTGAAGTAAATGTCAATAGCAAAAGGGCATTGGCTGACTAAGTTTGCAGATGACTGCAAGCTAGTTGCAGTCAAGGAATCCCTAAATGACTTAGCCATCCTGCAGGAAGGTTTGTCCTAAATAAATAACTGGTGCCAATATCATAGACTAAAACTAAATGCCAAAAAATGCATTATTGTATCCTTTGGAAAGTTATCTACCCCAGGGAACTACCATACTGACAATATGCCTCAAGGAGTTAACCCTGTTGTTTTGGTTTTGGGAACTTCTTTGAACAGTGACCTAACTTTTGACCAACACGAGTCCACTGTTGTAAGAAAGTAATTCTATATTGCATTCTATATTACAGAGTTTATAAACAAAGGGATTTTGTCTAGATCTAGGCATGCCATTGTCCTCCTTTACTCAGTCGTCATTAGGCCATTCGTCAAGTATAATGCCCCCTTTGGCATGTATCTGTCCAGGCACACGCAATGACTGGAATGCCCACAAAGATACCTTACTATATGGATGCAAGTCCTAAACAACAAGTCCTACATGAACTAACTCAAAGATCTGTCACTATATTCAATATGCTACAGACTGCTAAGAGATGACCTTTGTATGGCATACAAGAGATTCTTCGACCCAATACTGATGGATTTACTCCACATCACAAGTTAAATGCCATGAAAAATAATTGGTCTAGGGATCTAAACCTCTTCTACAGCAGCAACAGAACAGTTTAGAGGTGCACATACATCTCATAGAGAATACTGCTGCTCTGAAACAGACTCTTCATGCACATAAAACAAAGTTCATCTCTGTCCATATTCAAGAGCAACTTGGATCTATGCATGGGAAACAGAAAAAACACCCTCTGACGGGCCCCTGTACTACCAATGCACAGAAACAGCTCCTAAATGCTTTATCCCATGCATGAGTCCACTCAAATTATCAGTAGTATGATCCCAGTTATTCTCATTAGGAGTACTATATAATTATGGACCATGGGATGGGAAAGACCAATCTCTAACCAAATTAAAGCACAAAAATAGAAACTAACTAGGCTTAAAATGGCCCACAAGGGCAGCCAGCCTAGTACTTGCCTATGAACCTATGAACATTGTATTAAAATTGAAATGTACCCAGAGCATTGATGGATTAATACATGCACAATTCATTTTAGTCAACTGATCGACATTCTTATGTACGGTGACAGGAAACTGGAGCACCCAGAGAAAAACCTCATGCAGACATAAGCAAAAGAAGTAAAACTCTACAGAGTTAGTGATCAAAGGTCAGGATTAGTTCAATGATCCAGAAATTGGTAGTCAGATATCTTACCACTAAATCACCATTCTACCTACAGCTAAAACTATGACAGTGAGAAAGATAGATGAGATAAAGAAGAGATGTCACTGAAATAAAACAGCATAAGGTATGAACTAGACCCCAGAGAAATCACTGGTAAATACCGAGGAATCACTGAAAAGAGAAGAATTTTGGTGGAAGCAGGGTGAAAAAGCAGGCAACCATATTACTTGGTACGTGACTGCCAAGAAAATACCTACCCTGGTAAATATGTGAGGAGAGTAGACTGAGGTGTAACAAGGAAGGGATATAAGTGGAGGTATAACTGAAGAAGAGGGAAACAGCTAAATGAAGATATATTACAAGCTGAGATGTGGAGAGCAATAAGGGTATTGAAGAAAAGAAAAAAGCAACAAAGATGGACAGGTACCCAAATAATTTGAAAGTATAAGGTAAATAGATATGTATGTATATATATATATATATATATATATATATATATATTAGATGACAGAGGGAAGAGAAGCTTTAATATTTAATGAGCAGAGCTAAGATGGTGATACTGCCAAAAGAAAATCTAGAGCTAATGGAAGCAGCCTCCTTTTGGCCAATTTATTTAATCAATGCGGATGTCAAAATGATGTGCAAAATATCATTGAGAATAAAAAAAGATATTATCAACATATATTCAAAAGGGACAGACAGGATATATCAAATGGAAGATTCTTAACTGTGCTGTCATATACAGAAAGCATAGAGAGAATACTGAAACAGCAGAAATAATATTATTTGACACACGTAAGCATTTGACTCAGATAAATGGCAATATGTGACAAAAGCTATAGCAGATATGAATGTAGCAAACAAGTTTGAAGGATGGTGGGTGAAGGTCAGATGTCAAGAGTCAAAGCAACACTGGAAGTCAATATTAATCTAATCAGAATGCTAGTACAGCCAAAACTTATTCTGCTCAACCTAAACAATACCCTTAATAATAAACCTTTTTTTGCCATTGCATCTTCTAGCCAAACTAAAACTGAACTTGTCGGAAGCACACTTGGCTCAGCCCAATGCTGCTACCATGAGCCACACTACCTTCTCTGCTCTTCAAGTAAAGAATGAAAGAAAAAACATACCCCTTGTCTTTACTGTAAAAAAAAAAAAAAAAAAAAAAAAAAACATGGCACTCTATATTAAGCCAAACCTTACCTGACTGACCAGGCTAGGCAAACTTTTGCCTCTGCTCTACTGTTACCTGCTATCCCTTATGTTGCTACTATATTTGTCAACCTACAAGCTAACCAAATAACTGTATTAGAAAAATGCTACAACAAATTAGCCAAATTAACAACTGATATGCCTCATAGAGCCCATCGCTGCATGGTCCTAAAAGAAATGAATTAGTTAGAATCGCCTCACTATACAATATTTACACAACTAAGAACCGTTCACAGTCTTATTTTAAAACCTGAAAAAAAAATGCCAAACATTAAAAAATATTATTGAGACTTAATCCTCATCTAGGACTCTTCACTCTACTAACAGCTTCTTACTGCAACCATTTAACTCGAACAATACTGCAGGTGATTCACTGTATTCTTCTTACGTCTATGAAGTCTGGAGTTCCATTCTCCATTCTTCTCTCACTCAGACAAACTAGCAACCTGAAATCCTTCAGGCTACTATTGAAACAACATCTAAAGGTCTCATGGTTTTGCTCATGTACCACACCTGACTAATCCCCCTGGACTACCTTTCTCTACTGTATGACATGGTCACTACTTAGCCAGTGATCTTCTCTTATCCTGCACTATTATTTCAACTTGGCCACATAAACTGTACCGTACTCTGCTCAACTTTACACTGTTATAGCAGTTCACTTTACCACTGTTCCACTATTGTAAAATACTATGGATCTAAACTTTGGTTGTCTAAACTTCATTCTAATCAACTTTCAGATAATTTTTCATATCATCGTGTTGCCTGTATCATAGTTATAGTATGTTTATATGCTGACTATTCATATGTATCTTGTCAATGTTTTTGTTTTCTCACTACTGTATGCACAATCATTATTTTTTTCTCATTATAATATACACAAATAGAAAGATGATAACTTGATTGATAGCAATCAAAGCAGAGTAGTATTTCTGTAACTGAATTTATCCTCAAGTCTTGGTGAGTGCCTCCACAAGATGGACCCTGTTTTTCACAAAATCTCACCAAGACAACACTGATATATAGACAGTATTTAATATAGTATATATCATGGACAGAAGTAGTTAAAATAAAAAAAAAAGATAACTGGGTACACAAGACCCAGGATAGAAAAGTGCCCAATCCTGATAGGCACACTGGTGTCATGACTGGTGAAAAATGACAGTGTAGAATCCTTAAGTCATAGAAACATTTGTACAATGGGGCTAGGCCAGGCTCAGGGGGAAGATGGCCCTCCTGTTGTGGAAGGAAGTAGTAGTCCACAAAAATCACAAAAACTGATAGGCCAAAAAAGAGCCATAAAGATGACAGAGTGGATTACTGAGGATAAGAAAGAAATTATGTATTGTTACTATTATGCAAGAAGGCCAGAATTTCCAGACAGAAGATATACAAAAAGATTGAGAGAAATTATGCAAAAGAAAAAAATACTTGCACAAGAAAAACTGTCAGAAGCTTCAAATAAAAAAAAATATGTTAATTAATACAACAGATTCATGAAAAATATTACATAGACCAAGAAACTTTCATCTGTTTAGAAAAAGAAGTGACTGAGGAACTATAAAAATACAAAGAACACATTCTAGAGAATTTTGAAAGGTATAAAAAAGAAATATGGACATGGGAAAGAAAGAAAGTTCTGATATGGTGCACAGTTTATACAAAGGAGAAAGCCAAGTTAATCAATACAAAAAAGCACCTCAAAATATTCAAAGAGAAATACAGACAGACAAAGGCATCCAGATATAGAAGATTTCAGAATACAAAAAATAAAATCACAAAGAGGGAATGCAGAACTGAAGATTAGTAAAGTAGAAGTTAAAAAATAACAGCTGAAGTTATGGAATATTTGCAAAGTGAAGGATTTAGTGTAGAAAGTCTAACACAGGTCATATCTCAGTATGATGGAACAATGACTCTCCCAAGTAAGGAGAAACAGGAGGAGCAGGAGACATCTGAGAAAGAAATATGGACATGGGAAAGAAAAAGAGATTTAATATGGTGCAATATTTATGTAAAGGAGAAAGCAAAGCTCATCAATACAAAACAAGCAGTACCAAAGATATTTGAAGAGAAATGCAGGCAAAGGCATCTGGATATGGAGAATTTTACAATATAAAAAATAAGAAAGCCAAGAGGAAAAGTAGAAAAGAAGATTAGTAATGGAGAAGTTAAAGAAATAGAAACTGAGGTTATGAATTACTTGCAAAGTGAAGGATTTAGTGTAGAAAATCTAACTCTGGTAACATCACAGCAGGATAGAGCAATGGATCCCCTAATTAATGAGAAACCAGTGGAGCAGGAAACATCTGATCAGTTGCCATATGAAGATACTTTGGAGCCTTCCATAGGAGACCAGTACAAAAGTTCAGTTGGAGTTGGGCAGCAAGGGAAGAAACAGGAAACTGGCAACTCTGACGCAGTCAACACTGTGTAGTGACAGGCAAGTGAGCTTACATATGAAAGAACAATGGATGACAGGATGAAACTGAAGAGAATGTGGCACAGGAAGATGCTCTGGAGTTTTCTGTATAATGCCTGCAGAAAACGGAGAACAAAGAAAGTGCCCTCAGTTTTAAAAAAAAAATGATCTAAGGAAAGAGTTGCTAGATGGACAGACATATTAAAATCAATATAAGAAAAACTACAGAAAGTCCATAAAACTCCACGAGGTATAAGTTTGATACAAGAAATGAACACAGCAATTAGGACTTTTCATAAACATTCATGCAATGTAGCAGAAGTAAATAAGATATATTACTGTGCAGCTGAAGTAATAACAGATAAAGTCTCACCACAAAAACAAAGAGCAGTAAGGTAAAGGAAATGAAGAAATCAAACGCCATCATGGAAGTATCGAACAGACAAAACTAGAAAGCAATTAAGACAAGAAGTGTCACTGTTAGACGACTGTAGAAGAGGGAACAGATCAACAAAAATACACAGAAAGACAGACATGATAAAAGCAAAGCACAGTGTCAGAACAGATCAGGATCTATCATGCGCTATCACAAATAATAAACTAAAAATATCTGCACAGACAGAAAAACTTAGAAGATCTGCAGATACAAATAAAGGAAAAGTACAAAATAAGAAATTTATTGATGACCCAAAAACGTTTTATAGAGAACTGGGAAGCAAGGCAAAAGGAACTGAAAAAGCACCAAACAAAATAAAAGAAAAAAATAGATACATTTTGGAGAAATATCTGTGAAGATCATGTGGAGCATACCAAAGATGCTGAATGTATAGAAGACATAAAACAAGAATAAGTAGTTCAAATGTATGGTATATGAAATGGGATGAAGTAATGGACAGAGTGATTGAAATAAAGTCAAAAAAAGTTCCTAAATGGAAAATACCCATGCCCCGATGCAGTACCTAACATGGCTAAAAGTACAAATATCTTTACATGAAGATTTAGCCATGAGTAAGAAATGTTTATATGCGCACCCCAAACAGACACCAACCTGGATAACAACAGGAAAAATAGTATTCCAACTTAAGAGCAATCCTGCAAGCTCTCCTAAAAACTATAGATCAATAACTTGCCTTCTGACGATGTATGAACTATACACTGGAATTGATGCCGGCAAGTCATTTAGAAGAAAACTGAATCATGGCAATAGAACAAAAAGGTAACAAAAGAAAGTCATATGGAACAAAGGATCATTTGTTGTTAAAGTCATAATGGAGAAGTGTGAAAAGGGGAAGAATCTATGTATGGCATAGATAGACTACAAAAAATCATTTGACAGTATCCCACATTCATGGATAAAAGAGTGCTTAAAAATGTATAAGATACACCTACACTGATTGATTACATTACAGCAACCATGAAACAGTGGCAAACTACTTTGCAGTTAAACCGTGATAAAGGGCAAATAATTATCCCAGGGGATAAAAATTCAAAGGAGGATATTCTATGGTGACTTACTGTCACCACTGCTCTTTTGTCTTGCCCTTAACCAATTAAGATGTCTACTTAACAGATTAGGTCATGACTACAATTTGGCTCCCAGAAAACAACAAAGTGTGAAGATTTCTCATCTTCTTTTTGTGAATGATTTAAAACTGTATAGTTTGTCAGATGAGGAACTGAAAGCACAACTGCAAGTGGTCAAAACTTTTTCAGATGATATAAGAATGTCATTTGGTCTTGATAAATTTTCAAAAGCAACCTTTAAAGCAGGAAAGTTGCAGCATCAAAAAAAGTATCAGCCTGGGACATGAATGTGATATAAAAGAACTTGGGCAAGAGAGAGTGTATAAATATTTGGGGAATTAATGTAGGATCAACAATAAAAGATGAATAAATGCAAGTAAAACTTAGCAAGGAATATTTTGAAAGACTAAAATTAATACTGAAAACAGCACTAACATCTAGGAACAAAGTCCAAGCTATAAACCAATTTGGTCTTCCTGTCCTAACCTAGTTTTGGAGTGGTTGACTGACCCCAAAAGGTGTTGGATTGGTTGGACAGGAAAGCAAGAAGGATGCTTCATGCTATCAAATGATCGATAAAAACTCACTGTATACCAAGACTATCCCCTGGATTCAGCAAGCAGCTTTGCAGGAATATGTTATTCCTGCATGGCAGGGACTGTTCATGTTCAGCACCGCAGCGTGCCATGCATATGTATGAAGGCACGCTGCAGTGCTATAAAACAGACATGGTTCCATGTACAAGCACAGGGGGTGTGTCTCAGAGCAGAGCTCTCACAATACACACACACCCTGCACTCCAGAATTGCTGTTTCGCAATTTAAAATGAGCAAGAACTGTTGTAACACCCCCAACCCATCAGGGTAAGAAATCTGGACAAAGCCATAAGGGACAATCATCCCTACCAATCCAAACGTTGATAGAATAACAGATTTAGCATAAGCACATAGTGCACACCTCCCAACCTGTCAGAGTAAAGAATGTGGACAAAGCCATAAGGGACAATCATCCCTACAAAGCAGAAAGCTGACAGAATACCAGGTTCACCATTAGCATGGATATTCTGAAGGGTACAAATAAAAAAACACAACAAATAAAATATTTTTTTATATATGCAATAAAGTTGAAGTGTAGCTGCGTGGATGTGCCCGTTGCTTAGGTATGCTTAGCCCAGCTGAAACGGCACAATAAATTAAAAAGCAATATACATCTAGCATACGCATAAGTGCAATAGTGTAGTGGTTAGAGTGTACTTCTTGTATGAAGTCATTCAAGGTTTGAGCCTCACCAAAGCCATTTCCATTTTGTATGTGTAAACATTAAAATTTTAATTTTTTTGTATATTTATGTAAAAAATAATTTATTTTTCTCAACCAGAGTAGTGTATTAGTCCCGGATGTGAGGTGTCAATGTAAGAAAGTAGTGAAACCCCCATATAAAGACAAGTGCCCCATACAGTATAGTCACACAAGAATAAATTAATCACAGCACATTGGAGAATATCAAGGAAGATAAATAAATCTATATTATGTAATGAATTTTGAATAAATCCCACACAGGTGGTAAACAATATAATAAAACATAAGCAATGCTAAGCATTGCACAGCTATGTTGACCGGGTGTAAGCACTGTGTACATATGAATACTAAGCAATGAATAGCCCAGCTAAGTGGATTTGCCCATTGGTAAGCAATCCTGAATCTGCCCCTTTAAGCACTGCCAACTTTAGCTAAGCATGTTTTTCTGTAGCTTAGCTGAGCTTAGCATTTTCAAAACCATCCAATCATGGCAAAGAACAGGAAATCAGCCGTATTTAAACCATGCAGGCAGGAATAGAGCTCATAACTGGTTGTAGCTCTCCACACTAGACAATATGGCAGATGTTGGAGAGGGCATGCACTTCCAGGTGCAGTGCTGAGGCATACAGGAGTCCAAGGTCATGGTAGGACTCCTGGTAAAAAAAACAAGACAAGAGACTGCTGCAGGACCAGTACTAGGGCTCCCAATATAAAGCGGAAGCCTGGGAAAGTCTCTCCCATGATCTCACCAGTGCCACTGGTATCCCTCAGACTGGTGAGCAGGTCCAGCACCATTATGCCAACTTGAAACGGATTAAAAGGGAGCTCTTAGAACAGTGGGTCCAAGAAGCAAGAGACAGGGGAGATGTTCCAGCAATCTGTAAATATTCATAGCAATAATTGTTTACCAAAGTCCAGCCTGTGTATGTGATGGATAGGTATGCATAAATGTTTCTCAATTTTCATTACAGCTGCAGCTGAGCTGGCTGTAAACCACGAAGCCCATGCCAGCAGGTTGCAAAGGCTGCGTTGTGAGGCTGGTGAGTAACAATCCTGCGTGTAGTAGTCATACCAAATAAATATAAAGGAATAAAATATCACCTGGCAGTATAGAAAAATGTGTATGGTTTCCACTGAATAAACCAGACAATATGGCAGTAATAGTCCCATATAGGTCATATTTAAATAAAAGTGCAACTGCCTGGCAATAAAGTTCTAAATCCTGGACTGGTAGTGTTCACTCTGGTACTGTATGGCCTCGAATGTTGGATTCACCAAGATCTGATATGTGAATAGTATTATTGTGTCAACTGTTTCTCACACTGTGCTACATAAAAAATATGTCTAGGAATGTATGTATAAGAATGTTGTAATTACAAGGTCAGATTGTACAACCAAGAGAGACTTAGACAGAAAACAATGAAGGAAGAAACAGCACTTTCTAAATGGCTCACTCTAGCAAAACACAAATTGTTGTATTTTTAGCACACACACAGCCATGGTTCAAATCCTGGGAGTGGTGATAAGCTGTATGCATATACCTCTCAACTGTATAGATTTCCACAGAATGCTCAGATTTTGCCTCATATTTTTGGCCTATTCCTCTATTTTCCTGGAAAATCATGGGATGATCTCAGGATTGTAGTCATTAAACAATGACATACATTTGAGTTTCAGACTTCAGATCCTTCAGAAAATGTATATTAAAACAAATCCTGTTACTCTAGCAATTTTCTAAAAGTTTATAATAGCAATATTTAAAATATGTCCCTATTTGTGCCCCCATTTTGTCAAGCTTTGTACAGAATTTTTTGCATTAAGATTTTGAGAGGTATGTGCAGATGTTTAACTAGGAATCTGGAAATATGTGTAGAGACAGTCAGATAGTGTTAACAAACATTCCCCCACAGCTCTACCAGGTAAGAGACGTAGAATGGAGCTATAAGACAGTTGAAGTATACACTGTGTACAAACATACCACTGCCCAAACCAAGGCCATAGGGTATTGTAATAATACCTGTAGAGTAATGATTAGAGCAATAATCATTAAAGTTGTGAGTACTGCAAGGATATACAAGTTGTTAATTGACATCTCTCTCTCCTCCTCACCATATCTACAACAATAATCTAAACACACAAATCAATGGGTATGTTTTACACCAAACCTACTGTTGGGACATATGTCCTATTGTTCAACAAATATTGAAATGTGTTTCTATTAATTTTCCAAGTAGAAATACTATCATTGGTGGCATGTTGCTATCAATGTAACATGCATGCTGTTGTAATGGCCACTGTGGTTCCATATATGCATGTGTTCTGTTTGCTATGCAACTGTTCCAAATCTGTTGTTTTGGGTTAATGGGAATATCTATGCATGCTGTTATAACTAATCCTGGATTGTGTTGACTATTACTAACCCACATATGTTCTAAAACTGTAACACCATAGCACATTTGGGAAGGCCGGTCCCAGCGGACCCATCTCTTCCACCTCATCTGGCCATGGCACCGGGCCACGGCATGTCTAGGACCCACCCCAGGGCCTACGTGTCTGCTGGTCTTACACCACCTTCGGGTGGAACTACCTCAGGGGATGGGGCCCATCCCCCTGGGAGTGGGCATGGACAGGATAGTGCCACCCAAAGCCAGGTCCTGGGATTGGTGCATAGGGAGCTCCGAAAGGAGTTTGGAGATCTGCTATGCAAGCTTGAGGGTTGTGTGGTGCAATTATTGGATCAGCCTGCCCCTCCTGCTCAGCCCCCACCATAGGCACCTTCGGGACCATAATGGTGCAGTGGTGAATGCGCATGGGTGGGGACCTCAGTCCCACTGTTTCTATTTGGAGGCTCATGGGCTTTCAATTTCCAAACACCTCTCCCTGTCCAAGGTGTTTACCTCCCTACATTTGTCATATACCACTCCTGTATGCTTTCTTGTATGTCTTGTTTGTCTTCCCACCCAACCTACCTCCCCAAATATACCTACTATCCTCCCCCAACATCCCACTCTCACCTTAAAAAAAAAAGGGCAATCTGTTCCCAAAAAAACATTTCGCCCCATACATAGCTGTCCATTTTGCATATGTCACCACTGGACATGTAATCTGGTCTAATTGGCTTCACAACACATTATTGTGGTCCTCCCCCTCTCTCAGGGGTTTGAGTGTCCAAATATACCTCCAAATTCAGTATATATGCACAGTTGTTGCTGTAGAAGAAATGGACAGCTATGGACCTTCCCTACACCCGTCCTGCACATCCCTAGCTACTTTCTCTACTGTCTTTCCCTCTGCATGCCCCTTTCTCACAACTGTCCTATCACCCCTATTTTCTTTTCTTTTAAAGAAATTAGCACGAGGGTAAGTGGGAGTTATCACTTTTAAGCAGTAATAAGTGGGATTAAGCCTATTTGCATAGCCCTAAGCAATGCCTACACAGATTAAGCACTTTTCAGGCTGTCTGTAAGCATATTTAACCGGAGGTTAGCATTGCTTATCACCACGCAAACCTGTGCAAACTCGCTTACAGCTGCTTAAAAGTACCTCAGTCACTCTGTATCCAACAGCCCTTGTTCTGCCCGGCAGCAAAATGATCAGCCCTTGTAAGTCTCTAACCCAGGACCCTGCATACCGCAGCCACAGGAAGTTACCACTAAGCCACCTGAGCTATAGATATGTGCGATGTTTTCTCAAACATATGCAGCACACTCATTCAACAGTAGGGAAAATGTATTTAATATATATATATATATATATATATATATATATATATATATACACACATCTATATATCTATACACACACATATATATATATATATATATATATATATATATATATATATATATACATATATTTATATATGCATATAGTGCATTTGGACATCGGATCCACACTCTGAACCTCTAACTGCAAAACATCTGATCAAAGACACTATAAATGGGGGTGAAGGGGCCCAAAATAGGGACCTTTTGTAATTATTGCCATTATCCCTTTCTCCACGGCCGAACTGTTCTGCCTTGCAACAAGGTAACCAGCCCTTGCAAATCTTGAACCCAGGACCTTGCACAACATAGCTACAACAAGTTATCACTAAGCCATCTGAGCTGTAAGATGCTAGGATGATTTCTCTAACATATCATGCAGAGCAGTCAGTCTACCATTGGGAATGCACAATGTGGAACCACTAAACATTCTAATGATACATACACACATACATACACACACACACACACACACAAACACACACACACACACACACACACACACACACACATATATATATATATATATATATATATATATATTATATATATATATTCATATATTTTTATTTATTTATTTTACATTTGTTTACCGGGAAATTCCGACTGGACGCAGGTCCTTTTTCAGTGGATGCCTTGGGAGAAAAGCTCCACATCATGTACATGATAAATAGAGATACAAAGTTGCAGCAATAGTAAACAACATTACAGGTTGTTGTCTTTAATACAATAACATATTGATTATCAACAGTATATACAGTAAATGTAAGTTAAGATACTTTCTTGTCATTTATAATATTAGTAACAAAGTTGCCAGACATGATGTTAAAGTATGTAAAGACAACTAGCTAATTCTGACTGTGGTTAGTAGTGGCGGTAGTATAGTTGGGTTAAGAGTCTAGGTGGGGGAGAGGTAAGGGTCGGGGTATTAGTCTGGGTTAGAAAAAGGACAAAGCCAGTGCAAATTTAAGTGGAATTTGAGCGCAGTCTTGAAAAAAGCTGCTGGAAGGTAGAGTAGTTATAGAGGGTGGAAGATTGTTCCAAAGTTTAGATATGGTACATGAAAATATGACTTCTCCTTCTGAGTTTTTGGGTTTGATAACAGTGAGTTGATTTTTGTTTTTTGATCTTAGGCGCCTAGTGGAGTGATAGGGTTGTAGAAGGGTTTCAAGGGAAGGGATGTTATGGGGGTGGTTAATAAGTTTATGAGCGAGGGTGAGTTGATTAAAGTGAAGGAGTTATGGGAGTTCTAGCCAGTTTAGTTCTTTAAAGGAGATACAATGATGGCTGCAGTAGGAGGTTCCAGTTGCAAATATTGCAATTTTGTTGTAACAAGCATCCAGCTTGTTTAGGTCTGTCTGTCTAAGGTTGGTAAGTAT
Source organism: Protopterus annectens (assembly GCF_019279795.1). Taxonomy (NCBI): domain Eukaryota; kingdom Metazoa; phylum Chordata; order Ceratodontiformes; family Protopteridae; genus Protopterus; species Protopterus annectens. Next base: position 1,802,042,481 of record NC_056726.1, read on the forward strand.
GAGGATGCATAGAGTAAGGTGGAGATTAGCTGGGAATTGGCTATGGAGAGTCTAACCACCTTGGTTAGGAATTGGCGGCTTTAATATAATGCACCAAGTTTCTTGTGAACTTTTTTATTGTAAGAGATATGCGAGTGTTAAATCTAAGTTTGTTGTCTATTTCCATACTGAGTAATTTTGTGTGTTCTGATGGAGAGATGATGGTATTGTCTTTGGTGAGAATGTTGAAGTGGGGGGTGTTTTGGGTGGCTTTGGAAGGTTGGAACAGAAGTTTTGTCTTATTTGGGTTGAGTAGGAGCTAAGCATTAGATAGCCAGCTTTCTACAGAAGAGACAGATTCCTGTGTGATTTGTTGTAGTTCTGGCAGAGTGGGGACAGAGCAGATGAGAGTAGAGTCATCTGCATACTGTATAAGAGCTGCTTGTGTGGTGGCAGTATGTAGGTTGTTAGTGAAAAGTGAGAATAGCAGAGGGCCAAAGACAAACTCTTGGGGAACTCCTAGAGTCACTGGGAGGCAAGGTAATAGGTTATCATCCCAGATTACTGATTGCTGGCATCCATGTAGATAGCTATGGAACCTGTTGTAGGCTGAGTGTGAGAAGGAGAGGTTGGGGAGAGTAGAGAGTAGTAGCTCATGAGATACCATGTCAAAGGCCTTTGAGAGATCTAGAAATACAGCAGTAGAGAAGAGGCCATTGTTTTGTGATGAAATGTAGTGTCGGTGAAGGAGAGCTGAGCAGAGGTAGTGCTGTGACATGGCCTGAAACCATGTTGGATTTTGGAGACGAGATTATTAGATAGGAGGTAGTTGGAGACATGTGTGTTTATACATTTTTCAAGTAACTTGGAGAGAGGGGAGAGGATAGCAATGGGAAGGTAATTGGAGAGGTCAGTGGAGGGGTGCCTTTGTGGAGGGGAATAATGTGGGATATTTTCCATATCGAGGGAACATAGCATTATGTTATGGAATGGTTGATTAGAATTGAAATTGGGTAGGCTAATGTATCAGCTGCAAATTTCAAGTATTCAGAGGGGAGGTTGTCAGCTGTGAGTTTGGTGGGTTTAAGTTTTGACAATAGTCTTTTTATGTTAGAGGTAGGTACAGAGGTGAAGAAGAAAAGAGGAGTGAGGGGTTTAGGGTTAGGAGTTGGAGGGCTGTTGTAGGGAAGTTTTGTTTGTTTAGAGATGTTATAGTTTCAGCAAAGTGTTTGTTGAAGGATTCGGCAATACTGCTGGGGGAGGGAGGAATGGATGGCTGGGGGGTATCAACCTTCCCTGGGTGGAGGATAGTGTTAATAGTGGACCAGAATTGCTTAGGGTTGTGGTTGGTAGAGGTTAGGGTGGATTTATAGTAGAGGGATTTGTCTAATTGTATTTGCTTTTTGGCTTTATTGTGCAGTTCAAGGAATGATTGCCTATCTGAGTTATTTTTTGTTAAGTCACTAGTGCTCCCAGGCCTTATCTCTGGATTTCATTAGGGTTCTGGTGGTCTTTTGTAACCATGGGGCATACCTGGATCTAACTTTGGAATTTCTTACAGGAGCATGGGTGTTTAGGATGGAGAGGAAGGTACTGTTGAAGAAGTGGACTGCCTCATCTAGGTTGAGGTATTTTAGTGGAGACCAGTTAATTTTTTGCAAGAAGGAGATGAAAGAGTTGGGGTTGAAGTTGAACTTGTTCCGTATTTGTCTGTGGATAATGGGCTTGAGACTGTTTGTGTGGAGCCAAATTAGGAAAGTGGGGGAGTGGTCACTAAGACTGTCAGGTAAGCAGCCTGCTAGGTAAGAGTGAGGGGCTTTGTTGACTAGGATCCAGTCAAGTAAGATATGATTCTTATGGTTTTTGTTGATTCAGGTAGGGGATTGGATGAGTTGAGGGAACCCATGGAGATTGGTGAATGGTTAGGAGATTATTATTACAGGATAGCCAGTTGATGTTAAAGTCAATGAGAATGATGGTTTCCTGGGGTAGAGATAGAGTAGCCCAGCTCAAGAGATTTTTATGGGTGTAATATTTTGCCCTGGTGGGAAATATCATCCTATGATATTTATTGTTTTGTTTGGGTTTAGTTTGAGATTGGCATAAAGGATTTCTTCATTGTTGTGGTGAGGGGCAGATGTGTTCAGGAGTTGAATATTGGGGTGGTGTTTAAATATCAATGCTACACCACCTCCTTTTTTTGATAATCTGTCTATGCGAAGGATGTATTCAGGTGGAAGTATTTCCTCACTTTTGATGTGAGGTTTGAGCCAGTTTTCAGTTAGAAAGAGAATATCTGGGGAATATATGCTTATGCTGGCATGTATTTCTTGGATTTTATTGCATATGCTTCTGATGTTTAGGGACATAAGTAGGTATGTTGTTTTTTTGTTGGCTAGGAGTTAAGTTGTGGGGGGGGGGTTGCTTGGACTAGACTAGGGTTTGTGGTTGGGTTGGATTTGGAAGGACCAGGGTTTGGATGGATGTCTCCAGTGAGGGCTAGCTTAGAGAGGAGGTTTAGGATATGTTTTATATACATAGTAAATTGCTTATGGTATCTTAGGGATATTTTGTTTTTGAGTGTGTTAGGTGTTTGGTAATAGAGTGTGTGTATTGGGAGGATGTTTTTGGTGGCAGTGGTTGTGTAGTTATAGTGTAAATGTTTGAGGGAGAGTGTTGAGAGAGTACAGTGGAAGATTGGGCATGTGACTGCAGAGCCTTGGTAGGATGTAATGTGAGCTAGAACTACACAGGTTAGGATTATTATATTAGGTAGTAGCATGATTGTGTTGGATGTAAGGGGAGGTGGTGACTATTGGTTTGCCTAATTAGTGGTAATTAGGGGTGGGGTTAAGTCTCAGTATAAATGTTGAGGTACTGGGGGTGGGTGGGAATAGGGGGCAGGGAGAGGAGCGAAGTGAGCGTAGTGAACGGAGCGGGCTAGAACCCCCCAGGCTAAAGATTGCAGGGTAAGTGTCTAAATAGCCAAATTGTTAGGAGTTATTAGAATCTAGTAGGGAAAAACAATCTATAGACCTTATTTCAGCTGTGTCCTTTCTGGCTAGATACCTAGTTTGAAGCAGACAAAAAGTGGCAGTTTAAGTACCTTTTTGCCTCTATTTTACAAGTGGGAAATTCCAGTGTACCTACTGGGTTACATTTTTTCACCTAGAGCTTTATCTTGGTGTACTGACAACTAAAAATAAAAAGTTTAACTGGGGAATGTATTTACAGCTGATGGGGGTGGGGAGCAGCTGCTGTCCCTAGCCGTGGGTAGAGCCAGTTATTTCTGCTTTAGACCAGGTACTTTCTTTAGTAGCAGGCCAAGAAGGAAATGTAGCTAGACAGCTACAGTAACTTATTTTCTTTTTAAAGCCCTTGAGTCCTTGTGGCTGGTTTCTTCACTGCAGATGTGGTCAATGGCCAAGGATTCAGCAAGTGGGGGACTGATAGAGAACCTGTTCGCAGGGACAGTGGTCACTAAATGAAAAATGGAGACAAAAAGAATTATTATGTTAAGGTCTCTGAAAGGGGAATGAGAGAGAAGTACTGTAAAAAGTAACTGAAATAATAAATTATCACCCAGGCAGGAAGGGTATTGGGTTTAAGAGCAGCAGCACATTATACTATTTACAGGTAAAAAAGGCTCAGGCAACTGTTATGCATTCGCATATGAAGCCCTTGACATAAAAAATACCTTACTTAGTGTTATGTAATGGATAATTTAGGTAGCCCATGAATTTAAAGAGACAGTTCTATCACAGATAAAGCAGTAGTAAACTATCACAGCAATTGTATATAACAGTACTTAAATATCGCAACACAGACATTTACATATCTACATTGCTATATTTCTCGTGGTACTGCAGTTAAAACAACTAAGGATCGCTCTAACTTGGCAGCAAAACAGGACTTTTAGCCATAATATGGTGTTCTGTATTTAACTTATGCTTTCCTTCAAACTGAATCACAGAACTCTCAGTTGGACTGCTTAGCATCTATTTTAACTAAAAAATATGTACTAAACAAAAGTGATGAGCTATATATACATATATACATACATATACGTATATGACACATGTGGGGGGTAAACACCTTGGACTGAGAGGGGTGTTTATACATATATATATATATATATATATATATATATATATATATATATATGTATATCTATCTATATATATATATATATATATATATATATATATATATATGTATATCTATCTATATATATATATATATATATATATATATATATATATACACACACACACATATACATACATACATACATATAGGTTCATAGGTTGGTACTAGGCTATCGGCCTTAGGGCCTATACAAGCCTAACCATAACATTTCCCTGGATATTTCTTCCCATAATATTTACTTCTCTGGACCCCTGTCTAGCAGGGCGACTGACATGATCCCCGGGGTGAATTTCCTATCTCCCATCCAATCATCAAGGTTCATTTTGAAGAGGGCCAAGGAGGCGCTCTGCTTGACATGTATAGGCAGTCTATTCCAGAGTATGGGGAGTCTCTGGGTCAGGAACCTATCCCTCCAGCATGTTTTGTTCATTGTGATGACAAGGTTTAGATCCCTGGACCGTGTGGCTCTGAGGGATTGGGATTAATTTAAGTGGAGCATGTCCAACAGCTCAGGGTTTGACATGGCCTTGTATGTTAAGCAGAGATCGCCTCTGAGTAGACGATATGCCACAGAGTATAGCTGGAGTTTTTTTAGATGGTCAGCATATGGCATCTGCTTTAGGCCTGTGATTCTTTTAGTGAGGTATTTCTGTGGCCTTTCCAGCAATTGCAGATGTCTTGTAAGGTACATACCAAATGGGGCATTATACTCTATAATGGGTCTAATGAGGGATGAGTACAGTGAGGCAATGACCTCCTTTTTTCTGGATGAATAGCCCTTAGTGATGAGGTGTGCCACATAGACAGATTTCCTAACTGTTGTGGCGATGTGGTTATCGAAAGTGAGACCACTGTCCACCTGTGTCCCTATGTCTCTCATCACAGTATATAAATAATTATAGATAAATATAAAGAGAGTGTATATATAGAGGGTGCACAGAATATCAAACAGCCATTATTCCTACAGTTACCACCTTTTCAAAGGGCCAGTGTCTGATTCCTTCCTACAAATGAGAATTATTGCATGAAACATATACCCATACACAATGCAAAGAACATGACATCACACAGTTTACATACATATAAATGTTTATTTATGTACTATTTCAGTTGTTTATGCCATTTCTCTTACCATTTTGGTGTTTGAAATACATAACTGATTAATGCAACTCTCAAAGAAAACATATGATACAGCAATCAGCAAAAACTAACATATTAGCTGTCTACGCTAAAGCCTTCAAGTAGTACAACAGTAAAAAACACACTTACCTTGAAGACAAGAATCAATCAACACTTAATTACAGATGTAGTTCAACAGCCTCCAATTACACTCTGTAGTTAACCCCCTAGGGGGAAAAGTATCAATTGTCTCAATGTAAATGCATCCATTACATAACAATGCTTAACTTAAAATGTCACTATCACACTGACAAACAGAACTGTGTGCAAGACAGTAAGCTCTAGCTCACCACTGTTACCATGGTGAAACGTATGAAAATGTACAGCCATATACCTTTATGTTTCTTATTACAGATATTCCTCACATGTTGTAACAGCCTAGGTTAAAAACATTTAATATCCCTCCCCTATAAAATGTCTTACACGGGCATATAACAGTGTTCTCTATACACTGACCTTCAGACTGTACAGGGTCACACATGTTTTGTCCAGCTGTAGCCCTCATATATAAGGACCCTACCCCACAACTTGTGTGGGAGTCCACCAACATCACTGGAATGATAGCAGGAATGTCAGCACTAAATAATGATAGACCATACCTATCAATCTCTTACTGCATGACATCTGGACAATGCCTGGTATATAAGTGGAGGACAGAAGCTGAAACACAAGGCCATATTTGAAATATTGCTGTTATATACTGTGAAAGTTGCTGGTGTTACAGGACTGGTTGCAACATACCCTTACTCGGGAATATGAAGTCAGAAACACAAATGGATGTTGCCATGTACTGATAGCAATCAACGGAGAGAATGCCACTGATATGTCAGGGACAAGACCTGTGTGGGGAACAGATAAAACATGACAGCCAATCCTCTGGCCATCATGTAGATATGCCCACAGTTGAGAGCTATGCAGACAGACTGCATTCTATGCAAAACTAGCATGTACACACAAACCCTGCAAAACTAGCAGTATTCAATGCATATAACAGCAATACTCACACACTGTCCCTATGTCTGGAACCTTATACAAACATGTAGTTGGCCTGTGTCCACAAGTCTTGTTGTAAGAGGTATTCCTTCCTGCTGTCTGTAACACTGCTGCCCCCACACATGAAGGATGTCTTCCATGCAGGCAAGGTAAAGAGACAATGCCCACATGATGTAGTTATTTATAGTAGTGGGTTGCTATGGCATTGGCTATTGGAAGAACTACACAGCTGCCTGCATACAATTAGTAAGTGGGGAACAGAAACTGGTGCAGAGGCCATCACCTGAACATGAGCATCACCTACAAAAGCTATGCTTCAACCTATTTAAACAAGCTCAATCCCAGTAGTGGAGAGAGAGAGACAGACAGACAGAGACAGACACACAAAAAATTAGAAACCACATAAACAAAACCTAAAAAAAAATAAGAAACAAGAAGACAACTTGCACACAGAAGGAACCTGAATATAAATCAGGTATGTGAAACATGTAAGCATGTAATTGAATGTAGTACTTGGTATGTAATAATGGGATAGATGATTATGATAGATGTATATGTGCCATCAATACTTGTTGTAATGATGCCCTACTGAACAAATGCTATGGACATAGCATCTGGCTCTGTCTGCAGTGGGCCATACCTGTCAACTGTGCAGATCTCCACAGAATGTCAAAATGTAGCCAACATAGTATTTTTTCTGTTCCTCCAAACATCTATATTGGTCTGGCAAATAGCTGGAGATGGAAGTAATGAAGTAATGACAGACACATGAGTTTCAGACCCCACCACCTTCAGAACAGTAATGGTAATGCGAAATATATCATGCTACAAACGTCATAGGCTTGTAATAGGCATATATATGATCAGTCCCTATACATCCCCCCTAATGTTAGTTTTTTTCCACATGTGATGTTCTAAGAGGTGGATAGGTTGGGTCACAGTTGAGGAGCCTCATACACCTTGGGAAAGGACAGCTCAAATATGGCAACCACTAGAGTGTCTGTCCCATTGCTAGGCCATTTAATGGAATGTTGCCCATATCCATATGCTACCCATGAATATGAGTATTATACATGTTTGTATTGTAAATATAGGATACTTATATAGGGTATGAGCATAGAAAAGCTCTGTTGCAGATGCATGTGTTAAACCGCATGTGATATATTGAATTAATAAAATTCAACTGTACATTGTTCTGGACAATGTTCACAGTTGTGACAGATATCTGTAGTCACTTACACATATACTTGTGTTATGGCAGCTATATTAATCATCATCATCTTTCGGCTTTTCCCGTTGGAGGTCGCCACAGTGGATCATCTCTTTCCATTTCTTCCTATCCTCTGCATCTTGCTCTGTCACATCAACCGCCTGCATGTCCTCTCTCACCACGTCCATAAACCTTATCTTAGGCCTTCCTCTTTTCCTCTTACCTGGCAGCTCCATCCTTAGCATCTTTTCCCCAATATACCCATCATCCCTCCTCAGCACATGTCCAAACCAAAGCAATCTCGTCTCTCTTGCTTTGTCTCCAAACTGTCCAACATGAGCTGACCCTCTAATATACTGATTCCTAATCCTATCCATCCTAGTCACACCGAGTGCAAATCTTAACATCTTTAACTCTTCCACATTCAGATCTGACTCCTGCCTTTTTGTCAATGCCACTGTCTCCAACCCATATAACATAGCTGGTCTCACTACTGTCTTGTAGACCTTCCCTTTCACTCTTACTGGTACCCGTCTGTCACAAATCACTCCTGACACTCTTCTCCACCCATTCCACCCTGCCTGTACTCTCTTCTTCACCTCTCTTCCACATTCACCATTACTCTGAACTGTTGATCCCAAGTACTTAAAATTGTCCACCTTTACCAACTCTACTCCCTGCATCCCCACCATTCCCCTACCCTCCCTCTCATTTACAGACATATATTCTGTCTTGGCCCTGGTGACCTTCATTCCTCTGCTCTCTAGATCATATCTCCACCTCTCCAGAGTCTCCTCAACCTGATTCCTACTCTCACTACAGATCACAATGTCATCTGCAAACATCATAGTCCACGGGGCCTTCTGTCTAATCTCATTTGTCAACCTGTCCATCACCACTGCAAATAAGAAGGGACTCAGAGCTGATCCTTGATGTAATTCCACCTCCACCTTAAACTGATCTGTCACTCCCACTGCAGTCCTCACCACTGTCACACTACCCTCATACATATCCTGTACCACTCTTACATACTTCTCTGCCACTCCTGACTTCCTCATACAATACCACAACTCTTCTCTAGGCACCCTGTCATATGCTTTCTCCAAGTCTGCAAAGACACAATGCAACTCCTTCTGACCTTCTCTGTATTTCTCCAATAACACTCTCAGAGCAAACATCACATCTGTAGTGCTCTTTCCTGGCATGAAACCATACTGCTGATCACTAATCATCACCTCCCTTCTTAACCTAGCTTCTACTACTCTCTCCCATAACTTCAAGCTGTGACTGCTCAATTTTATCCCTCTGTAGTTACTGCAGCTCTGCACATCACCCTTATTCTTAAAGATAGGTACCAAAACACTTTTTCTCTACTCCTCAGGCATCCTCTGACTTTCCAAAATTTCATTAAACAATCTAGTTAAAAATTCCACTGCCATTTCTCCTAAGCACCTCCATGCTTCCATTGGGATGTCATCTGGGCCAACAGCCTTTCCATTCTTCATTCTCTTCATAGCTGTCCTTACTTCCTCCTTGCTAATCTGTTTCACTTCCTGATTCACTATCCCCGCATTATCCAACCTTCTCTCTCTCTCATTCTCTTCATTCATCAGCCTCTCAAAATACTCTTTCCATCTACTTAACACACTCATCTCTTGTGAGTACCTTTCCCTTACTATCCTTTATCACCCTTACTTGCTGCACATCTTTCCCAGCTCTGTCCCTCTGTCCAGCCAATCGGTACAGGTCCTTTTCTCCCTCTTTAGTGTCCAATCTCTCATACAACTCTCCATACGCCTTATCCTTAGCTTATGCCACCTCTCTTTGCCATGCACCTCATCTCCTTATACTCATGTCTACTTTCTTCATCTCTTTGACAATCCCACTTCTTCTTCACCAGCCTCTTCTTCTGTATACTCTGCTGTACTTCCTCATTCCACCACCAGGTCTCCTTGTCCTCCTTCCTCTGTCCAGATGTCACACCAAGCAACTTTCTAGCAGTCTCCCATACTAGTTCTGCTGTAGTTACCCAGCTATTCAGTAACTCTCCACTGCCTCCCAGTGCCCGTCTTAACTCTTCCCTAAACTCCACTTCACAATCACCCTTTTTTAACTTCCACCATTAAATCCTTGGCTCTGCTTTCACACTCCTCCTCCTCCTCTTGATCACCAACGTCATCCTACAGACCACCATTCTATGCTGCTTAGCTACACTTTCCCCTGCCACCACTTTACAGTCTCCAATCTCCTTCTGACTGGCTCTCCTACATAGGATATAATCCACCTGTGTGCATCTTCCTCCACTCTTGTACATCACCCTATGCTCCTCCCTCTTCTTAAAATACGTATTCACCACAGCCATGTCCATCCTTTTTGCAAAATCCACAATCAACTGACCTTCTGCATTCCTCTCCTTAACACCATACCTACCCATCACGTCCTCATCCCCTCTGTTCACTTCACCAACATGCCCATTAAAGTCCGCTCCAATCACTAGTCTCTCACCCTTGGGTACACTCGCCACAACTTCATCCAACTCACTCCAAAATTTCTCTTTCTCATCCATTGCACACCCAACTTGTGGAGCATATGCACTAACATTCATCATTACACCATCAATTTCGAGCTTCATAAACAGCACTCTGTCAGACACTCTCTTCATGTCTAAAACACTCTTGGCATATTGTTCCTTTAGTATAACCCCTACCCCAATTCTACTGCCATCCACACCATGATAGAACAATTTGAGCCCATTTCCTAAACACCTGGCCTTACTTCCCTTCCATCTGGTCTCTTGCACGCACAATATATCAACCTTCCTTCTCTCCATCATATCAGCTAGCATTCTTCCTATACCAGTCATACTGCCAACATTCAAAGTTCCTACCTTCACTGCTACACTCCTAACCTTCCTCCTTTCTTCCTGCCTTTGGGCATGCCTTCACCCTCCTCTTCTCCTTCAGCCAACAGTAGCCCAATTTCCGCCAGCACCCTGTTGGCTAACAGTACTGGTGGCAATTGTTGTTAACCCGGGCCTCGACCGATCCTGTATGGAAATATGAAATTTTCACGCCATAAGTTATGTGGCAGAATTTTTATGCAGGATGCCCTTCTTGATGCAACCCTCCCCACTTATCCGGGCTTGGGACCGGCACAAAGAAATGCACTGGCTTGTGCATCCCCAGTGGCTGGGTTATGGCAGCTATATTAATACCTTATCAAAATTGACTTCTCTGTTTTGTCACCCAGTGATGTGGACTAATGACCAGAAGTCCTGTTATAACAGGTTGAGACATATGATTGAGCTGCAAGACTGTAAATACAGTGTGCCATAATGACAGAACACAAATGTATACCAGGTATCCCCTGAGCATATGTATGTATGTGTCTGTTCATCTGAAAGGCACAAAAGTAATAATATGGGTCACAAGCAGTCTGGAAAATAGGATGTGCATGTTGCACATGTGTGTAAAATCACTGTCACCGCATACAACAAAATAAAATGTGTACTGCTACTGATTGTTGCATTGCCATGACCCTAAGGGTACTACAGTAGGCATGCTTATCACGCAGTAATCAAAGAAGTATACAACTGTGTTATAACCCACTGTCCATGACTACCACTAACAGCTATATCAGCACCCATATACACTGGATATCAAAGTGAACACACCCCTGTTGGAATGGTCTGTGTGCTGTATGCCAATGAGACCACAGAAAGTCATGTCAAAACATTTCTCACATTAAATGTGACCCATAACCTGTACAATTCTATTGAAAAAGAAACAAAGCTGTTTCATGGTAGGTGAGCAACCATTGCCAAGTGAAGAAGTAATATGACGTTAGAGTACAAACCAAGACAAATGGATGCTGTAATCTTCTCAGCAGGTGTTTACACAACATATCAGTGTAAGGGTGTGCACACACATTCAACTGGCTTACTGTACTGAGTATTAATTAATTAATTAATTAATTAATTAATTAATTAATTGCATTTGTTGACCGGGAAAGTCCACTGGGCCTAAGAAGAGCCCATTTTCAGTGGAAGCCCGGGGAGAAAAGCTCCACAATATACAAAGCAAAAATAAATTACGTACAATAGACAATAAAATACAAATGAACAATGCTGATACATAGAAAATATTTATAAAGCAAGTGTCAACAGCATATGTGTAACAGTGATTATGCACATGAACTATAAGCATGCTAACTACAAACAAAGGTCTTAGTGTGTTACAGAGAAAGGAAGTACACAGGATGAATGTGAGGTAGGAGGTAGATATGTGGAAGACAGTGATAGTAGAAAGGTACAGTGTGATAATGTGATAGTAGATATGGCAAAGTAAATAGATAGTAGTAAGCAGGAAAGGAAGATGAGGAAGTTTATGGGATATGTGCAGGATAGGGGTATATAGTAATATGAGGCTAAAAGCACAGGGGTGCAGATATACAAGTACATAGCAGGAGGAAAAAGATTGAGATGGAAGTGTGAAGTAGGTGGGAGAGAGAAACAGGAAGGTAATAGAAGAGAGTTGGAGGAATTATTTACGGAGGTAGATAGTGATAGGAACCTAGAGTGGGATATCAGGTGTTTAGGTGTTTGGTAGGGAACAGGAGCAAATCCATTGAGAGAAGAAATGTAATTTTAAGGACTTTTTGAAGAAGGCAGAATTGCTGATTATTCTGAGAGAGGGAGGAAGAGTGTTCCATAGTTTGGAGATGGCATAGGAATATAGCATTTTGCCAACTGAGAGTTTGGGTTTCACTATAAACAGCGACATTTTCTTTTCTGACCTGAGGTGGCAAGTGGGATGGTATGTGGTCAGTAAGGATGACAGGGAAGGGCAGCTTTCTGGTTGGAAAATTAATTTGTGTGCTGTAGTTAATTGCATGTAAGTGAGGTGGTGGGGAGATTCTAGCCAATTGAGTTGTTGCAGTGAAGAGCAGTAGTGTGTAGAGTATTTTGAGTTTGTAGCAAATTTGGTGGTTTTATTGTAGCATCAGTCAAATTTACTTTTTAGGGAGGATTGTAGATTGGTGAAGATGGGGGCGCCATACAGCAGAGTAGGGAGAAGAAATGAAGAAGCTAGGGCCTTTTTGGTGGAGAGGCTGAGGAAGTTGTTATGCCTGTATAGGGCACCCAGCTTTTGATGTGTCCTCTTTATGTTACTGTGGATATGAAAGTCAAAAGTTAAATTGTCATCGATAATGACTCCTAGCAGTTTTTTACTAGGGACAACTTCTAAGACAGTGTTATTTTGGGGGAGTAACAGTAAAATGAGATTTGTCGATATGGCTAGTTTTTGAGGGGGTAAATAATAAGAGTTTAGTTTTTTTGGGGTTAAGGGCTAGGTGATTCTTGGACATCCAGACCTCCGTAGTATTGAATGCTTCTTGGGTCAGATGCTGTAATTTGGTGAGAGATTTAGAGAAACAGATTATAGTTGAGTCATCAGCATATTGGATGATGGAACTATCTGTTAGAGTTTGATGGAAGTTGTTGATGAATATGCTGAAAAAGAGGGAACACAGTGTAGAACCCTGGGGAACACCTGTATTTGTAGGAATGAAGGGGGAGTCGGAGTGTTGCTATTTGGTGAATTGCTGTCTATTATTGAGATAGTTGGTAAACCATTGAAGGGTTGGGGGTAATCCTAGGTTGGAGAGTTTGGCAATTAGTAGAGAATGTGAAATGGTTTTGAATGCCTTAGAAAGATCGAGAAAGAGCACTGAGACTAAGGAGCCAGCATCACGAGCCTTATGAACTGTATCTAAGAAGGAAATAAGGGCAGTGTTGGTACTATGGCCGGGCTCGAATCCATGTTGAGTGTGGGAAAGTAATTGGTGTTTTACTAAGTGATCTAGGAGCTGAGTGTGGATACATTTTTCAAGTATTTGTGAGATAGGGGAGAGTATGGCTATGGGATGGAAGTTTGTGATTTCAGAGTTGTTGCCACCTTTGTGCAAAGGATTGAGAAATGCTTTCTTCCAGATGTCTGGAATGCAGGATTCTTGAATTGACCTATTGAGTAGGATGATGACAGGGTAAGCAGTGGAAGGGGTGGCTAGTTTTAGGTATTCTGAAAGTAAGTTATCAGGGGCATTTGTACAAAGTTTTAGTTTGAGGAGATGTTTGTGGATGATGGATGTAGAAATGGGTGATAGAGTGAAGTAGGGTAGGGGAGGTTGGGGGATTGTGAGTTGGTGGGGATTCAGTAGTGTCTGGGTTGATGGGTGGGAAGGAGGTTGTAAGTTTAGTGATAGTATCAATAAAATATGTATAGAGGAGTATCTCTAGTTCAGAGGAGGTTTTATCTGGGTTTGGGCATGGAGTGTTATTAGTGCCTTGGTGATGCCTAATTTCCATATGTTTCCACAGGACAAGTTATTATGTTCCCTATTGAACTGAGCAGGCTATAGGACACATCACAGGTGGGGATTGTGTTGACATGTGCTTTTGTGGGGTCATGTTCCAATTGCACGAGTACCATGCATTGTAACAGGAGTGTGTACACTTCATATCCACTGTAGCTATATGGAATCAGTAGTACCTGACCTGTACACCCAGCCCCCAACAACAATAGAGTAATCCCCCTTGGTGGACAGTAGCAAGACACAAAGCACATAATAGGTTGCTATAGTGGCTGTACAGGGACACATAGGTGCAGACCACAACTTGGAAGCAAGTGCACCTCTATCTGAGCAAGCATGTAGGTTCACAGGTGATTTCCTGTAAGGCAGACTATGACTAGAAATCAGACATATCCAAACCACCAAGGCCAATTGCAACCATGTCTCCACATATGTACGCAGTCTCAGAGCCAGTAACACAAGTCAACCTGTACTGGGGGTAAAGCACACTTCATACACACATGTCATGGATACAGTCAACCTGCATCATTCAGGATAGGTGAGAACAGTGGCACCATGTACACATTAGTACAGGGGGATATGTACATCAAACACACTCCTACCCACATCAATAGTGAGTATGGACATAATGCCAACTGATGGCAACAACAGCAAGTCTCGATGGGGCATGAGAACATCACATTTTGCCTCCTACATGGACACAGACATGTGCTCACAGTTCCATTACCCACTTCTGTCAAACACAGACATGCCACCATCCACACACCATCCACAAGAAAGATGGCCACTGCCATCCCTCTACACAGAAATGAATGATGAATAGTGGATTATGCCATTAAGTGTCCAACACTAGGGAAACTGGACAGGTCAGGGCCAGGATTGTAATGCAAGATGCCAAAGCCATGATAGCTTACAGTGTTATGGTATAATCTGGATTATTTACAAGCAATATCCATTGTTGGTGTGCACATGGACAACCGTATGAGGTCCTGTGACCTTTTTTCCTGTTTATGTGCTCCAGGTACAATGTCCCGGGAATGTTTGCCCGCATTCACAAATCTTGTAAATGACTCAGTCATCTAATTCCCCATCATGCATCATGCCATACTATTCAGCCGCAGGGCCCAGGATCTGCAGGAGAGGACCACCCTGTGGAATAAGCTTGTTCACAGGGTAAACGATGTCAACCTGCACAACTGAAATTATGAGCAGGTGCAGCATCTGTGCACAGATCTGATCTGCCATGCCCATCACTGTGCTGCTGCAGTTAGGAGGGGCTAGTTAGTCATGGGTGGGGGTCATGCATTCCAGCCCCACTGACACATGCTGAGGAGCTCCTCCCAGCCTTGGGGCACCTGCTCACCAGACAAGCCAGCAAGCTGAAGACAGCATTGTGGAGGTGGGTGCCACCCACACAATGGATGAGGAGCATGCAGGTAAGGCCCCAGAGCACATTACTAGACCACTGCTGCTTATCCATTTTCATCTGTAAAGTATCTACATGCAATATGTCAGATAAGATAGTCTGTTGCTGCAGTGTAGTAATGAACATATATGCATAGTCTCTAGTATTGTGGGTTTGTACTGTTGATGTGCTGAAATGCTGCTCCCACCCTGTACCAATGCCACAGGTGTGGCTACTGACATTACTTTTCTCACACAAATATATAGGTCCCTATGGTATACAACTGGGGCAGCAGCCTGTAGCTGGTGATTATGGAGTTGTTTTCTTCAGGTTTGCCAATACACCGGCCATGTTATGGTCATGCTATTTTCCATGCACAAATTTAACACACCTACCCATAATGCATGCTGTACATGTTCACTTATTGTTGGTGTTAACTGCACTGCATCACAATGGTTACCATGGTGGCATATTTGAAGGGTACATAATAGTCCTGCAGTATACCTAACAACCTATCAGTGCAAAATGTGTGGACAGAAATGAACATAATGGTGGGACAAATGGACTACAGTAGGGAACTGTCTGAAACATTACCTTTATACAGTGGCTACAACAGTGTATACACTACTATTACAATGGCAACTGTTTCTGATATAAACAACGGCAAACCACAATACCACATTCCACACCTTTTACAACCTGTAATGTAATCCTAACATGAGCAATGAATGTGTAATATGGAATCCTATGTTAGGACAATATGAGGAATACATACCTTAACAAACACTGGAAGCATATGTGTGCACACACTCCAAATAATATATTGTGGAAGCTGCTTGTGATATACTGACAGCATTCACTCTTCTTGAGTACACACCTTCCATCAAGTTCAGGGTTCAGTGTCATACCAAGTAATGGTCTGCTGTCCAAGAAGTATGTCCATGACATTTGCCCACTCACCTGCAACAGAGGTAGCCGTGGCTTGCACACATCTTACAAACCAATTGAAATGGATCCCATATCAGAAAGATAGCACTCAGGAGTGGGAAAAGTAGCCTTACCTCACCATTGCCTATACCATGGCAAACAGTGCAGATAGTCATGTATTTGTATATGAAGCATGGGACAACATTGATATAGAAAATAAACAGATACCCATCCAAAACAGATGACAACACATGTTGCAAACTGATCGTGGAGGCTGCCCAGAAACATGCAACAACACTGATGGACTTGCAGGAATGTCTAGCAAGTACTGCCTGTGCAGTACCTGTGTCAACAATTGCCTGGAATCTGCATAAGTGTGGCCTATGGGTTAGGATGATCAGATGGAAGAGTTGTCTCGCATGACACATTACCCAGGGCTCTCTACAGGTAGCATAACCATAACATCAGGTCTCCCAAAGGCATGTGTACCAATGTGTAATGGTGTCATGAGACCAAGGCTCAAACCTGCAGACAGTATTTATAAAGATACATGTGGTGCACAAGCAACATCTCACTCCACCTCAAGGCCACCATCCCCAATATTTAGCTTGCTGGTGCCAGTGTACACCTTTAGGTTTGCTGTTCATTAGCTGGAACTAGGCCAGTAGACATGGTGTTTGGAATTTGGAACACTGCTAAATAGCACACATGTGTGTCTCATAGCTGTCAAGCATCTGCAATAAGGCTGAGGATGGGGAGGGGTGTTAGCTTGAAACACAACAGTGAACTGAAGCATACATTCAAAGCTTGGTAAGAATGACTGTATCTGAACACAGTGAATGCTAGGAATTGTGCCAGACATAACCCTGACTCTACAGCAATAGTGAAGCCACTGTGTGACCTCCAAGGGCTGTGCACATGAGCTGACCTTGCAATCTGGCAGAGTTGGGGGACATTTATAGGGCAGAGTGGCCAAATAATAGCAAGTAAAATGAGCCATGGTAGTATACCTCTTCCAGGAATAGTGACTGCTGTAGTTCACTTAACAGGTGCTTCAACAAACCATTGTATTAAGAGTGTGCACACTTATGCAAACCACAAATTGTATGCATCCCATTCAGCATCTGCACGACAAACACATTTGTTTGATACTGCATTGGATTGCACAAGTCATATGTCACATTTCAGGTGTGGAAAAGGCAACAAGTGCAGTATTGTGGCCCCATTGCATATCATAGAAGAGGCTGGCATGTCAACAAGGGTGTGTACACCCTCATATCTACATTAAGCTTTGAAGGTTGTCAGTGTAACCGGATTTTATTGCACATACATGTACTGCTGATGATGAGATCTGCAAATCAAAGGTCAGGCATTAATTATTGACATCAGTCCTCATATCATCTCAGGTATGTGTCAGACAAACACACAGGGGCTGTGTGTGTACCTGGGTGAAGTGTGTTCCAGGGGAAGGGGCATCACCTACTGACACAACTCATGCATCACAGACATGTATAATGTTGGAAACAAGGATCTAGTATGTCTGCAGTGCATGCTGTTGAGTGCCATATGTCATGCATGTTGACTGTTGGGTAATTTGAGGTCTGTGCAATATCTTTGTGCCATCTTACCTGTAAGTAAGTGTGTGTGTGTGTGTGTGTGTGTGTGTGTGTGTGTGTGTGTGTGTGTGTGTGTGTGTAGAAGTAAACCATAATGTACAGGTCTTAATTTACATTTCTTGTCTGCCCCTCACAGGTAGCGAGGTGGGTCAGGGTCCCTCATGCAGGGAAACTAATGCCAGTGTCCATACAGACTCTTACAATAATAGGTATAGTGAGGCACAGTCAGGGTAGTCAAGGGCTGAATCTGTGCCATTGGCTGGAATCCCACTTTTATCCACCCCATCCCTGCACACAGTCACAATTCCCATACTTACCCCATCACCAGTGGCCATAGATGAGGGACAGTTGGCAAGTGGTGGCATGGGACAGGAAAGTGTGGTGACTATGGCAAGTTTGTCTGTACAGAGCAGCCATAGCCAAATGACTGGTGAGGTACCACACAGGCAGATGTACAGGGGTGCTCATAGGAGGGCTGCTGGCCATCATGCCCCTGGCAGAAGTGCCACAGCAGGTGTCACCAGACACATGTTTTGAGCCATCATGGAGCCACAGGTATGTATGGAACATTACACCAGAGATAGTCTGAGGCTCCAGAGGGCTGCTCTTCCTGCTGTATGTGACTACATCCTTGATCTTGCAGGTGCCCACCATTATTTTGCAAAAGTCATAGATAGACGGTTGGATGATATGGTGGGAATACTCGACTGTGTGGTGTCTGTGGTAGAGAATGTGGTGGGAGTAGGTCATCGGCCATGTGGATGTAGGTCAGCAATATCAACAGGTGGAGGTCTACATGAAAGTGCAATAACTCACTGCCACTCCCATAGTGACAGGACCAGCACCAGCACTGCAGGGGGTGCTGTCCACACCACAGTGCAGCAGGCCATGTGCACGTGGTCCTGGCCGGTCTCAATAAGGATGCAAATACAGTGGATAATCATCATCATCATGGGAGAGTACCATATCTGGGCTTCTGCCTGGTAGTGCCCATGCAACCCCTGCCAGGCACAGTTCCCATGTCAGGGTGTGTAGCTGCCAGCCATGATGTATTATAGCTGTTATTAACACTGACTGATTGTGGTCTTCATAATCTATTCTGTTTGTGTTCTAGGTGTCTATGTGTCAGCAGAATGTTGGGTTGCTGTCCATTCCTACAAGGGGTGTGGCACTGTGGTGACACATTGACTGTGTCACATCCCGGGTACAGCTGAACACAAGTAACAGGTCTGTATAACAGTTACTGCATGTGCCACATGGCTGATAGGTCTGAGGGGTGTATACAGGTGAGTGCATAGTGGCTGACGTAAGCAGCTCTTCTACAGTGGACAATGGTAAGTGTACTAGGTGGCACACACCAAATGTTTGTGAATAACACACACACAGAGGCTTTGGTGTTGATGCAATGCACAGAGAAGACTGTTCACATGGATGTACTTCATTTTGCAGTGAACTAATTTTAGCATATGTAATTCCACTAAGACCAAATTGCCAAAACATCACATCAGTAAATAATCAGTCTGCCAGTTTAATGTCATTTACAATGCTACTGGCAGGTATATGTCCCCTTCCCCAATGTAGTGCAATCCTGGAGTTGGTAAACTTAGGTGTGCTGGTGTTGGGGGCACAGCCTCCCATTTTAGAGGGTGTGGGGTGACTTAGAACTGCACATAGTGTGATTAACAACTACTTAACTTGTTAACTTAAACTGTACAGTATAACAGCATACTAAGCGAGGGATACGCACAACTTAACTAAACTAATGTCTTTCAGCTTTTCCCGGTTAGGGGGTCAACAAAGCAAAGCTCCGGTCTGCTAATGATTGGCAGTGGATTTTTACGGTGCCGAGGTGCCAGCCTGATGCCCAACCTTCAAAGAAGGCACACCCATTCATGCACGCACCTACTTGCATGTCTTTAAATGTCACTCGATCATGGGGAGGACATGCAGACTCACAACCCCAATGTTAATGGCTGTGCCCACAACCACACCCAACTATATAGACCAGCTCCAGTATTGATGTACAGCTGTACAGTGGGGAAGAGGGCATTTACACGTCCACTACTAGTTTTGATGGAATGAATTTCCACCAGATGATTGCTATGAAATGTTACCTTTTGCCAGTTAGTTCTCGGACAAATGATCTCCTGGGAAATACATTTTCTGCAAACTGAAGTAGATCCCTTTACATACAACACACACACTTACTTGGCAACACTGAGAGTAGAACCCCTACAAAGGTACTTAGTGCTACTAATGTGTTTGGCCTTAACTGCACACACCATAGAGCTTTTAGAGTGAGGTGTGTCCTGAGCTTCTTGTTAAGTAAAAAACATGACCTGGCCTTGTAAACTATGGTAATGGGGGATGTACTGGGTGTTAATGAACAATACATAGTATGACATACTGTCATATACACATTGACAAACACATACAGTCATAGACACATTTTACAGAACTGGATTTAGTAGCGTTAACTACCTTGTCAGTGAGTCCATACTTTTACAGAGTTTTTGCAAACAGCACATGCATCATTGGGTTAGATAGTGTAATCACTTACCTGTATGGTTGATAGTGCCAGCGGTCCTCATACAGTGGACCTTGGGACATGTACTGGGGGTACCATGGTGAAAGACATAACCTCAAAATGCACACTCTCGAGGCACTCCTAAAAATGGCGAACATCGATATATGTGCAGTGACTGAGACCTGGTTCAAGGCTCCAGAGAGCACCCCTGCAATAACAGGCTACAATTCTTACCACACTTTTCGGCCACAAAACCAAGACTGAAAGACTAAAGGTGGAGGAGTGTCCATATTCACCAAGGATATTCACACCTCCAGGCTAGCTGCCCAACACAATGCATCTGAAATTCTCCAGGTGCAACTAACAATAGGTAAGACTGCAATACAAACTGTAGCTTGCTACAGATCCCCTACCATACCACAAGATTCTCACTACACCTTCCTAAACATACTAGAAAATATTAAGATACAACCAAACCCCCTAATACTGGGTGATTTTAACTACCCTGCCATTAATTGGGAAAACTACTCATGTACCAACTCCTTTTCCCAACGGTTCTTGGAATTTATAAATTCCAACGCCCTGGATCAACTAATCCATTGTCCCACCAGGGGCTCCAACATCCTAGACCTGGTCATTACCAACATGGGATGCAGATGCTCTAAACCAGTGGTCACCCCCTCATTCGTCAGGTCTGACCATAAGCAAATCCCCCTTGACATCCACATCCCACCCCCACCCCCCAGGAAGGAAACCTCCTTAAAAAACTTCTCCAAAGTCAACTTCATGCTACTGAAGTCAGAAGTGACAAACTTCACAACACCCATGCAGACGGGATCTGGAAGTTCAACTTCAGAATCCTACACTAAGGCACTGTACGAGCACATCCACTTGTGCATGAATCGTGCCATCCCAAATAGAACCAGGATGATCTTCTCCAAAAAAAGGAAGCCAATCTGGTGGTCCCCTGCTATAAACAGACTATACAACAGAAGGAAGAAACTGTTGCAGAAAAGAGGAAAATCCCAGGATGCAAAAAATTCCCTCACCAGCCTCAGTAAGTAACTGAGATCTCTCATAAAATCCTCAAAAGCTAGTTTCGAAAATAAAATTGCCAAATATTCCAAAGACAACCACAAGGCATTCTATAGTTGGTTTACTATTGTAATTGCGAATGGCACTCGTTTGAATGCAGCATTAAACGAACTATAACATCGCATTGCAACACACCAAATGCACGTAATAGCGAGTAATAATTCCGAACATGTCGAAATTGTCGAAATCGGCTTTTTGCCGTTATCGCAACAGTCGTAATTGCAATTCCTTGCAAACTCCATCCAGATGTTGTGAGTGCCCTGTAACCTGATGGTTGCACTTGCAGAAAAGGTTGCTGGTGTTGTTGAAATCTCACAGGCATATGCATGTAGCTTGCCATGCATATGCACACGAAGTCAAAAGAAAATCCTTCCCAATCACTATGGTATGGCTCTGTATACCATTTCGATGTGTTGTACCTTTACATAGTGATATAACACACAGTACGTGAAACCACACATATACCATACAATTCGTACTTTTGTGATTCGATTAGTGGATGTTCGAAATAACAAGTAAGCGACGTTCACAGTTCGAATGACTGCTGTTCGCACAAGTACCATTCGCAATTCCAATAGTAAACCTCTATAGTTATGTCAAGAATCTAAATGGCAATGCTCAGATCTGCTCTGTGCTACAACAGAATGACATTAAATATACTGATCCCAAGGATATTGCCAATATCCTGGAAGATCGATTTAGTGCCAACTTCACCCCCCTCTCACCCCCTAAAGGGCCCATCTCAATACCAAAAGATTGTCAAATTCCGATAATCGCAGCCACACAGGTAGAAACAGCACTCTCCAAAGCTAAGAATACAGCATCCATGGGACCAGATGACATCCCAGGCTGTGTACTACATGAACTACAAAATGAACTGGCACCCCACCTAAGTGTCCTGTTTAATCATAGCCTCACCTCAGGCTTCATGCCCATTGAATGGCACACAACTACAGTTATCCCGCTCCACAAGGGAGGATCCACCTTTGATCCCGGGAACTACTGTCCCATCAGTCTGACAAGCCTGATCTGCAAGGGCATGGAACGCATTATCATGGAACTTATAAACAAAGACATTGGCAACCAGTTTGGGTTTGTGAAGAGCCGATCTTGTCTCCTGAATTTGATTGACTTCTTCGAATCAGTCTCCATAGCTGTGGACGAGGGTAAGGCAGTCCACACAGCCTATCTGGACTGCGCCAAGGCCTTCAACACCATCCCCCACTCTGGAATCATAGATAAACTTACTAAGCTGGGCATAAATCCCTACGTCACTCGATGGGTTTCCAACTGGCTTACTGACAGAACCCAGACTGTAAAAGTAACAGACTCTGAATCCAGCTCCAGACAAGTGACAAGTGGAGTACCTCAGGGTTCAGTCCTGGGACCACTCTTGTTTGGCATCTACTTCTCTGAAGTACAAGCCAACACTAAGGGACTCTGGCTAACAAAGTTTGCAGATGACTGTAAACTGGGAGCCATTATAGAATCCCCAAATGATGTGGATATTCTACAAAAGGGCCTTACAGAAACAGATGCCTGGTGCCAGAGCCATGGGCTCAAGCTTAATGCCAAGAAATGTATAGTTATCCCCTTTGGAAAAAAACATGTACCCGTGAACTACCACATAGGTGGCAGGACACTAAACATCGAAAGTGTGATGAGAGACTTAAGGACACAAGTGGACAGTGGTCTCACTTTCAATAACCACATCGCCACAACAGTCAGGAAATCCTTCTATGTGGCACACCTCATCACTAAGGGCTTTTCATCCAGAAAAAAAGATGTCATTTTCCCACTGTACTCATCCCTCATTAGACCCATTATAGAGTATAATGCCCCATCTGGTATGTACCTCACAAAACATCTGCAACAGCTGGAAAGGCCACAGAAATACCTCACTAAAAGAATCACGTGCCTAAAGCAGATGCCATATGCTGACCGTCTAAAAAAACTCCAGCTATACTCTGTGGCATATCGTCTACTCAGAGGCGATCTCTGCTTAACATACAAGGCCATGTCAAACCCTGAGCTGTTGGACATGCTCCACTTAAATAAATCCCAATCCCTCAGAGCCACACGCTCCGGGGATCTAAACCTTATCATCACAATGAACAAAACATGCTGGAGGGATAGGTTCCTGACCCAGAGACTCTCCATACTCTGGAATAGACTGCCCATACATGTCAAGCAGAGCGCCTCATTGGCCCTCTTCAAAAGGAACCTTGATGATTGGATGGGAGATATAAAATTCACACCGGGGATCATGTCAGTCACCCTGCTAGACAGGGGCCCAGAGAAGTAAACATTGTGGGAAGAAATTTCCAGGGAATTGTTATGGCTAAGCTTGCATAGGCCTTAGGGTTGATAGCCTAGTACCAACCTATGAAACTATGAACCTACGAACAGTATACCCAGCTCCCACACCCCACATTGGATATTGTACTCACTGAAACCCATGATTATGCTCTGACATACCCACAATCACACATTGACCAGGACTGCAATACAAACCCTTGTCTATCTAATCAGTGCTACTACAAGGATATGCATTTATTGCACATGCCACAGGGATAGTAGAGTGAGGGTATGTCATGGCTTTCCTAATGTCAGGAACATCACCATCCCTTATAATGTATGGCAATGTTTATTGTATTTGGAGAATGTGGCATCAGAATGCTGTCTCCTACAAATATGCACACTTACACACAATTGCACACACATACACACACACACACACACACACACACACACACACACACACACACACACACACACACACACAAACACACACACACACATACTCACATTTGCCATGACTCAAGAGGGTAACCCACACCTATGTACCCATTTGTAGAATAGTGTTATGCTGGTACTGCAAGCTCCAGGTAGCCCATAGGGTGAAGAGTGTAACAAGGTACATTTAATGTGAATTACAGCAGCAGCCATTTCTAAGTATAGCAATGGGGTGTACTGTGTGAGAAGGCCCTCAGAGTATTTTCAAATACAAGTTTACAAACACAGAGACACTGTTATTCTCAGTAATGCACACTGACACATTTGTCAGTACTGAGGTCCATAGGTGCAGGTGTTCCTAGGTGTGTACCAGGATAATATCCATGGAGAGATGAGAAGAGTAGTGCATGTGGGTATACTGGTATCATGCCAACTGACATTTGTTAGAAGGCCATCTATCAGCTGATGCCACTTGAGTGATCCCCAGGGTCACAGTTAAATTCAACATCCAGTCATCTGGTTTTCTCTTGCAGAGGGCCAGTGAGGTGTTTCAACTGACATGTATGCAAAATATATTGCATAACATGGCCAGTGTCTGGGTTAGGGACCTGTACCCAAGCATGTTCTGTTAACTGTGGTAGTCTGGTCGAGGTATCCATGACAAGTGTTGCATACAGAGTGGGGTTTCCTAGCTGTGGCATTCATAACACAGCTGGGCAGACACGTCAGTGTCAGTCAATCAGAGATTGCTTGTAAGCAACCAAGATGGATACCTGACATCTGCACATCAGTACAGAAGACAGACAGAAATTAGCTAGCCAACAGGTTATGCATTAGGATGAATGTTTTGACAGATAGACATCTGACACTGCTAGGTATGCTATTACTACATAACAGCAGTCCTCAATGACATGTCCTAAACACATAGTAGTCTACAGTTAATATCAACATATCAGATCAATATCCAATAGGCAATACTTAAAAACATACAGCTCAAACACCAAGAACATGATAGTCAGTACTCAGAGTCCAGCTTTGCATGCAGGAGTGTATGGTTCCAGTACTACAACCTGCAATCTACTCTTACTTGGAAAAGTACTGTTAAAAGTAGTAACATAATGATACAATACAGGAAAGTGTGACTGCACATAATCTGGGATACTATGCATGTATGAAACACATACAAAGAGAAAAGATTGTGGTACTTCCATGTATACTCAGGTGTCCCATACAGTATACTCACACCCATTGCTACTGTAATGACAGCACATAGAAGCATGTTATTTACATGGAATTAAATACACTTATTAAAGATGTCATTACCCTGCTATTTTATCAGACTGAAATGTGATCACTGGTTACCAGGGCTTCGCTATGCTTAGCAGATGTAAGCATTGCTTAAATGTAAATGCTAAGCAGATTTGTGCACTGGTAAGCAAAGCCTACATGGTGTAAGCGCCTTTTCATTTAAGCGTCACGCAAACCTGCTTGAAGCTGCTCAAAACTGGCTTAGCCACTCTGTATCCAACAGTCCTTGTTCTGCCTACCAACAAACTAAACAGCCCTTGCAGGACTTGAACCCAGGACCCTCTAGACTACAGTCACTGCCCTTTACCACTCTGCTATCTGAGCTGTAAAAAATGTCTGTTGCTTTTTCAAATATTTCAGTCAGTATACATACTGAATAGTAGTGAACAACTGCTTTGACTACTACAATTGCTTACTACTTGTTAGTGACAATAGTGTTGAATCAGTCATGTTTTTATATCTAAATATACACATATCAGATAAATATGGTGTGATACATCTGATAAGGTATATACAACACTCATGTTTACACATAACAAGGATATGGATATATATATATATATATATATATATATATATATATATATATATATATATATATATATATATATAAAACGTATGCCCATAACATGTGGTGGACTCATACCTCAGCACCATAACTCTCAACCTCTTAGTGCAAGGGAATATAATGTAAGTATTGCAGTTATAAATGTAGACTGTTGCTACAGTAACAGGGGTTGTGTCAACAGACATGTTGTGAAGGAAGGCTCTTCTGAAACTGACATGGACGCCATCAGTTACTGACAGACATCATAAAATCATCATAGTGAAGTACCACACAAATCACAGTAATGATCCTGTGGAATACAGCAGAAATATGACCAATAAACATGGACAGTCTGAAACAATCTGGTCAGTCCAGAGGTATACACTAGACTCCTTAGTGCAAGACGTGTGGACCAAGCCTGACAAAGGGGATGTTTACAGACATAAAAATGGGAATATATCACAAATACCGAAGTAGATAAGCTGACACAGTTGATGCATTCACACCCTCCTGTCTGTCCTAACACATTAACTGGAGGAGCAGAGGTCCTAAGCCCACATACTTTCCACTAGTTAGTGACATACATCTTCACAGCATCCCACTGCTTTTTCAGAAATACACAACACTTATGGTGGCCAGGCAAGAGTTCATCTGACAAGTATGTGGGCATAACATCACACTAGGTAAATACACTGAGCTGCTAGGCATGTCACCAAGCACTGTCTAAACTACAAGCAGACTGCCACAACACTAACCCAATTTTCCTATGTGGGAATGCACATGTAATTGCAAATATAGCAGACACTACAGGCATGTAACAGCATGGAGTAACATACACCAGTGTAAAATTGCATACCCACAACCAATCTCAACACAGTCACAGTCACATGGTAAGCCTAATTAATAGTACAGTGTATGGACTGTGTGAACAAAACCATCATCATATTTGCCACTCATACACTAACCCTACATATACTTGCCCATTTCAAAGTGTAGTCTGATGCCTGACTGTGGTATGGGGCATGTCTCAGTCTGGCCCTACAAACATATACACTGATAGGGTACCAGAAACTAGAGCAGCATGCAATGTCAGATAGAACATGACCAAGGACACCAACATCTACCCCAGTCTGTACACAGGCCAAATAACATATTCACAATACACTGCTACACAATACTGACACTCTGTCAACAATCACCATAAGTACACAGACCTCACTACTGTACAGAGTACAACAGAATGTCCAGGTTTTGTCCTCAGATATAAGGCCTCCTACACATAACATGTCTGGCAGTCTGGTATATCACTGGCTTGATATCAGGAATTATGTCAGTAAATAATGATATACTGTACATATGCACCTCTTACTGCATGACATATGGACAACGGGTGACAGACTTGGGGGACAGAGGCACAAAAACAGGGCCAATATTGACATATTGCTGTGATAAATTGAGAAAATCGCTGGTGTAAAAGGGTTTGTTGTAACATATCTCTTCTGAGGGATATGAAGTCAGTAACACACATGGATGTCACCATTGTCTGACTGCAATCATCAGAGTATGCTACTGCATTTATAAAGACAGAAAATGTGTGAGTAAGACACCACATCTAAGACTCCAAACTCTGGCCAGTCTGCAGATAGCTCTACAGGTGAGAGTTTCCTCAACCACATAACACTGTCATGCCAGACTTTAAATCATGCAGAACAGCCATATCCACACAAACCATGTTAAACCAACATTACTTCAAATGTAGAACAGCAATACTTACATTCTGTCCCCATGTCTGGAACATCCCCCTCCAGTTTGTTGGCCTGTCGCCACAGTGTTTGTTGTAAGAGGTATTTCCAACTACCCTCTGTAATGCTGTTTGTCAGACACCCACATGAAGTCCTGCTCAAAGTGAAGGAAAATAGCTAGCACCGCATACATTGCTTAATTATAGGAATGCGTTTCCATGCAATTGGCTATAAGAATGATACCATAGCTGTTCCACATGCAATTAGCAAGTGGGGGACTCCAATTCATGCACAGGCCATCAGCTGATCATGAGCATTACCTACAAAAGTCAAGCTGCTGCCTATGCAAAACAGATGTATTTTCCACATCTACCAGAGAGGAAGAGAGAGAAAGAGAGAAACAGACAGATAGTAAGAAAGGAAGAGAGAAAGAGCCAAGCATGTTTGTTTTTGATCAGTGGGTGGAGAGTGGTCTCTGGGTATTATAACAGTTGCCTATATTGTTTTCTAATCCATACTGTCATATAGTAATTGTATATGTCAGTAGACAATTATGGCTGTGGATTGTCTACAACAACCTCTACAGTGTTTGACAACTTTTGGCCTTGTAATGTGGACATTGAGACATATAGGTCCTCAATATAATAATGTAGCAAAACCCACACTGCAATGGATCCTGTCATTACACAATCACCCCCACAGGGTACTGATGACACACACACAAACACACACACTTATCAGTACTGAGTTTCAATCCCCTACCAGGCTATTACAGTGTTACGCAGTTATCACTTGTGCCACGGAGCTTACATGCTGGAGAGCTGTCCAAAGGTATCTTTGAGGGTAAGTGACATCAGCAGCAGTGCTAAAAGAGGGGTAAGAGAAGTGTAGCAAGTGTGAATGTCCACAAAATCAGATGTCAACAAAAACACACACACTTTCTCAGACCAGGATTAGAACTCCTATCTAACTAGTTTGCTACACTACAGTATTAGGCAGTTATAGCAAGTGCCACAAGCTTATAGGGTTGAAATTTGGCCAAAGGGTTATTTCAAGGTGACTGACATCAGCAGGTGTGCTAAAGTAGGGAAATGGGAGGTGCAGTGAGTGTTAATGGCCTCAACATCTTTCATCTCCACACACACACACACACACACACACACACACACACACACACACACACTTGCCAGTACTGAGATCCATAGGTTCATTGCTTCACAGGTGTGTAGTAGATGAATGGGCCTGAAGGCTCTACAAGGCTAGGCCAGGGGAATACCTTGGCATCAGGCCACAATGACAATAGTCCCCAGTGTGGCTCAGGGGTGTAGTTCCTGGAGTGGTCCCCAGGGGTGGGTATTGTATTCACCATCCACTCATCTGGGTTTCTATTGTGGGTGGCCAGTGATGTGCACTGCTTCCCAAGTATGTGATCTATATTCCATAACATGGACAGTGCCTGGGTTGTGCATATGTCCCACATTCATGTTCTTTGACGTGTGGAAGTCTACTTGAGGTCTCTGGGGCATGTTGTGTGGACAGATTGGTATCATCTGATGTGGCATTCCTGAACACATTTGGTCAGACCTGGCTATGTAACTGAGGTTGTGATCGCTCCTACATTGACAGTATAATAAGAGTATTTAGTGGAGTTAGTGGTGTCTGTCCATACAGGGCATGTTTCTAAGGCATGGTATTCCCTTTGTGGGGTACGTTTGCAGACTCTACAGTTGTTGCAGGCGTCCAGCGGGGAACATGGCAAAAGGGCCACTGTACACATTTAGTTGGCTACTGAGGGGATGGAACAGGGTGCCATGTCCTTTTACTTGCTGGATAACACACATTCAGTCAGGAGATGTAACACATCAAAGTACTTTCTGATGTCAGTGGCACTGTTGTAGTCAACAGGCATATAGTCCACTGCTATCACACCATAGTTACTATCTGGGAGGCAATGTGCAGGGAAACTACCAATATAGTGGTTGTTGTCTAGCCAAGTGTGTTTGTGTATGATACGTGGGTGGAGAGTGTTCTCTGTGTAATAGAAGGGTTGCCTATATTGTTCACTAATCCATACTGTCACATTTAGGGCTGTGGATTGTCTACACCAACCTCGCCGGTGTTTGACATCCGTTGGCCTTGTAATGTGGACATTGTGACATATACTAGGTCCTCATCATAATAATTTTGCAAAACCCGCCCCACAATGGATCCTGTACACAATCACAGCAACCCCCACATAGGATACTGATGACAGACACACACACACACACACACACACACACACACACACACACACACACACACACACACACACTTGCCAGTACTGAGATTTAAACCCCTACCTAGCTATGTATTGCTACTACAATGTACCACATTTATCACATCTGCCATGGAGCTTACAGGATGCATGTTGTCCCAAGGTACTTCTAAGGTGAGGAACATCACCAACCCTTGGTAATACTGGCATTGAGTGATATAGTGGGTGAGAGATTCCAAAAAAAACTTACCCTACACACACATTTACATTTGCCAGGGGTGAGGTTCAAACCTCTAACAATCTTTTCGGACCATTATGGTTACACTTTTACCACATGCACCACTAACCTTACCTGGGTTAGGGTTGGCAATAGTTACTTCTAAGGTGGATGATATCTGCAGGACTGCTAAAGTCAGGCACTGAGATATGTACTGGGTGTAAATGGAGCCAACATCTTTGAGGGATGGACATACATATTTAGGCATATGTACACACACAAGCACTTACCACGGATGAGATTCAAAGTCATACCTATGTAGTTATTGTTACTACATTGTTCTACATTTATGGCGTGCACCATGGAGCTTACATGTGGGAGAGCTTTGCCAAGCTATCTTTGAAGCAGAGTGGTAAAGGAGGGGTAAGGGAAGTGTGAATGACCATAAAACCAGGTCTCTACAAGGATACACACACTCTCTCACAGAAAAACACACATTTACACAATTTCCAGGACCAGGATTAGAACTCCTACCTAACTAATATGTTACACTATAGTATTACGCTGTTATAGCAAGTGCCATGGAGCTTATATGTTGGAGAGCTGTTCAAAGGTATCTTTGAAGGTGAGTAACATCAGCAGCAGTGCCTAAGGAGGGGTAAGGGGAGAGCAGTAAGTGCGAATGTTCATAAAGTCAGGTATCATCAAAGACACACACACACACACACACACACACACACACACACACACACACACTTATACACTCACATACAGTTTCACAGTTGCCATGTCTGGCATTATAACTCCTACGTAACTGGTATGCTACACTATAGTATTACACAGTTATCACAAGCACCATGGACCTTATATGCTGGAGAGCTCTCCACAGGTATCTTTGAAGGTGACTAACATCAGCAGCAGTGCTAAAGGAGGGGTAAGGGGAGAGTAGTAAGTGTGAATGTCCATAAAATCATGTCTCATCAAAGACACACACACACTCTCTCACACAAACATGCACAGTTTTACAGTTGCCATGTCTGGGATTAAAACTCCTACCTAACTATTATGCTACACTACAGAATTACGGAGTTATTTCAAGAGCCAGGGAGCTTATATGCTAGAGAACTGTCCAAATGTATCTTTGCAGGTGAGTAACATCAGTAGCAGTGCTAAAGGAGGGGTAATGGGAGAGTAGTAGGTATGAATGGCCATAAAATCAGGTATCATCAAATACACACACACTCACACAGTTTCGTGGTTGCTATGTCAGGTATTTGAACTCCTACCTAACTAGTATGCTACACTATAGTATTATGCAGTTATTGCAAGCGCCATGGAGCTTATAGCACTTGAGTTTGGCCAAAGGTTATTTCAAGGTGACTGACATCAGCAGGAGTGCTAACATAGGCAATGGGAACTACAGTGTGTTTGAATGGGCCATAAATCATTCCTCTGGAAACACACAAGCACTCAGTCACACACAACTTTACATTTGACAGGACTGGGTATACAAATGCTAGATGAAAACTGATTTGTACTATCGTGTTACACAGTTATCACAAGCACCACAGACACTATAGAGCTGAGGGCTACCAAAGGAATGTCTATAGTGATTGACATTAGCACATCATGTGATATCAACCAATTGGATGTGTGGTGGGTGGGACAGGTCTCATAATGGAATTCTCTCTGCCACTGTCTGTCTCTCTCTTCCCCACATCTCTGTGTGTGCATGTTTGACATATTATAGTGTGCTGGCCTTGAATATGTGTGAGTATTCCTATCTAATGTGTGTGCAAAGAATAAATGGTGTACAATTTAATGTGTGTGCACAGACATCTGCGAATGACAAATATGTATAGTCCACTGTACTGTCAGACATGGGCTTCATTTCTCTAAGAGTAGGAGCATGCCCAGTATGACTTTCTGTATTGAGTGTGTGAATCCATTCCAGTTAGGGTTGTACTCCAGTCCAGGGTTTGGTGTTCTACACCTACAGCTAGCAATCTGTTTCTGCAGGATATCTGTGGATAGGTTGACAATATGGAGTCACAATGGATGACAGATGGTGGGATACTGTAACTATTGCTATCTGTGCTGCTTGTGTTACATGGTTGGTGTTAGCAGAGATATTCAGACATATGTGCTGTTTTATACTGTGAGGTATTATGTCATCAACTACTGACAGATATAATTATTTGCTCACAGTTATTTCCTGGGAAATACAAGATTAATGAAGCTATGTCCAGTGTTGTGGTCCACAGCCTACAAATTCTTGCACACTCATGCCATTCTAGAGGGGTAACTGCAGACACTTGCTGATGGGTCTGTGTAAATGGTCCAGCACCTTGGTACTATGGTGGCTGAGGATCCCCTTCTTGTACATATATCGACTTAACAGAATGGCCATATTCTGCTGTGGCCATACCTCTCAGCTGTACAGATTCACCCAGGTTACCCAGAGGCAGGGCTCATATATCTGGTCAGTTCCCCTTCACATTGTGGTTTATGAGCAGGTTTGTAGCCATCCATTACTGGGTTTGCAGGCAGGGGTAGTATGGGCACACATCAGAGTTTCAGACTTCACACACTCCATGACGTCCATGCTTCTACACCCCCCACTCTGTTATTCTAACCTCTTCCTAACATTATGCGAGTGATATCTGAGAAGTATCCCTATAGTTGGCCCTCATCCCAGTGGTATTTAGGGGTTGGTTCATGTTCATGCAGTGGGACATGGTGGGCATGCTACTGGAATTTGTCAACATGGCCTTGTATTTGTATTCTGTTGACTGTGTTAGGTTGTTAGTTGGGACCCCATGAGATACCATACATTGGCACTATGGGTGAGGCACAGGCCTTTGACAGAGGACTGTAGGCCATTTGATAGTGATGCAGGCCAGCTGTAGCAGGCCAGTGCATTCTGTCACTCCTAAGTTCCCAGGCTGCGAGCCAGTGGATTCTCCTGGGGTGACAGGGTAAGTGTGCGAGGTTTTAATGGAAATAGTTCCTGTCCATATTAATCCAGTGGCCTGACTGCAGGCAGGGTGCTGCTTACAGCTAGGGACACACATGCATGGGACACCTCTTCAGCATATTGCATTCTGTGGGTATTCCCATACAGAAGTGGGGTCATACTGTACTCATTCCCAACAGCAAGGATATGACCTGTGATAAACCTGTGGCTGATGGTGGGGTGAGCTGAGTGCATGTGTGACATGGAAGCTACTTGGAGCTGACTCACAGATATACATGGGACATTCCCCTTATTCTGCCTTGTGCAGGGACATAGGCAGTCTCTCATTACTTCATAACTGTGCCTTTTGTGGTCTGCCAGTGATTGGCCAGAGTACATCAGTATTCCATACTATACAGACAACTAATTTGCTGCTAACCTGTATGTACAATTCCAAGGTTGTGTGCAGTTGACAGTATATTTTATGTACTCTGTGTAGGGTACTTACACCTATGTACTGTGTGTATGTATGGGTCCACATTCATGGCATGTCCATTTTTCAGATGGTGACAGATATTGACATCTGGACAGTGAGTATGGACGACTGCTGTCATGGGTATTGCTGAGAAGCATTGTGGTTGACAATGCAGTTTTCAGAACATAGCCCTGTCATCCACAGTACTGCCCATAGGCCACTGAGACACAACCTTCCATGCCTACATACTGACCACTTCCAGACAATATTGAACACACAACAACCTAACGCACGGACTCCTGCATATTCTACACATGCAACAATCTATCCTGTAGATTGGGCCAGCTCAGGTAATCTGTGCTCCACTGTTATTACACCTCACACTTACATGTCACTGCATTTATACATAGGATTGTGGGGGGGCACACCTGATGACTTTAAGGGGGAGTATCCATATTCATCAAAGATACCCATATCTCCAGGCTAGTGGCACTGCACGAAGCATCTGAGACCATCCATGTGCAACTAACAGTGGGCAAAACTGCCTTCCAGTTTGTAGCCTGCTACAGACCACCCTCCCAAACTCAGGAACCCCACTCAGCTTTCCTGAAGACACTGGAGAATATGAAGGGCTCTCCAAACACCATTATATTGGGTGACTTTAACTACCCAAACATAGACTGGGAGCACTGCTCAAGCCCCAACACCCTAGCCCAATGGTTCCTAGAATTTATAAACTCAAATGCTATGGAACAACTGGTCACCACTCCCACAAGAGGGGAAAACATATTGGACCTGATCATCACCAACATGGGGACTCTATGTTCCATACCAGGGGTATACCCCTCATTGGTAAGATCTGACCATAAATTAATCACTATGGACATCCATATCCCATCCCCACCCCCAGCAAAGGAAACCACGGTCAAAAACTTCTCAAAAGCAAACTTCCCACTTCTCAAAACTGAGGTGGAATCCTTCAAAGCCCCAGGGCCAGTGGAAAATACGGCCCAAACTGCAGAATCCTTTACAAACACATTCTATGGATACCTACAGGAATGCATGGATCATGCTATCCCAAATAAAACCAAGACACACTCCTCCAAAGGCAGGAGACCTGTCTGGTCGACCCCAGCCATAAATAAGCTGTACAACAGAAGGAGGAAGCTACTACATGATAGAGCAAAATCCCTGAAAGGGAAGGCAACTCTGATCAGTACTAGCAAGAAACTACGATCCCTCATAAAATCATCTAAGGCTAGCTTCGAAAGAAAAATTGCACAAGACGCTAAAGATAATCACAAGGCTTTCTTTAGTTATGTCAGAAACCTGGGTGGAAACTCCCAGATATGCTCTGGGTTAGTGCAAAATGACAAAAAATACACTGAACCCACAGACATTGCCAACATCCTGGCAGACAGGTTCAGTGCAAACTCCCCAAAATGAGCAAATGACTATCCCAACAGAGTGTAGCCTCCCTGACATCACAGATGCACAGGTGAGAGCTGCCCTCTCCAAAGCAAAAAACACAGCATCAATGGGACCGGACAGTGTCCCGGGCTGCATTTTACATGAGCTCCAAGAAGAACTGAACCCTCACTTAAAATCATTGTTCAGTCTCAGCCTTACAACAGGATATGTACCCAAAGAATGGTGTACTGCAACAGTGGTCCCAATCCATAAAGGTGGTGCCACAATGGACCCCAGAAACTATCGCCCTATAAGCCTTACTAGCCTGGTCTGCAAAACTATGGAGCGTATCATCATGGAACTCATAAACAAAGACATTGGGAACCTCCAAACACTGGATCCTACCCAATTCGGCTTTGTTAAGGGCAGATCTTGCCTCTTGAACCTGGTCAATTTCTTTGAAACAGTCACCAAGGCCATAGATGAACGGAAGGTAGTCCACACAGCCTACCTTGACCTTGCAAAAGCCTTCGACACAATACCCCACTCGGGCATCATAAATAAGCTCACCAACTCAAATATCAACCCCTATGTCACAAGATGGGTTGCAAACTGGCTTAGGGATAGAACCCACATGGTCAGAATTGCAGGTGCCATGTCAAACTCTAAACCAGTTACAAGTGGCATCCCACAAGGCTCAGTCCTGGGACCTCTCTTGTTCGGTATATATTTCTCTGAGGTACAAGTTAACACAGGAGGACTATGGCTGACAAAGTTTGCAGATGACTGCAAACTGGGGGCCATA
Source organism: Protopterus annectens (assembly GCF_019279795.1). Taxonomy (NCBI): domain Eukaryota; kingdom Metazoa; phylum Chordata; order Ceratodontiformes; family Protopteridae; genus Protopterus; species Protopterus annectens. The sequence goes on from NC_056726.1 coordinate 1,802,078,386, forward strand.
ACCGACTTACCAGCTGACACAAGCATCCTCCAAAAAGGTCTCACAGAGATGTATAACTGGTGCCAGAGCCATGGCCTAAAGCTAAATGTCATAAAGTGCATAGTCATCCCCTTTGGGAAAAACAAAGTGCCCACAAATTACCACATAGGTGGTAATCCATTAAGTACAGAAGAAGTAATTAGGGATTTGGGGACCAAAGTAGATTGCAATCTCTCCTTTGACAATCACATTGCCAAAGTGGTTAGAAAGACATTCTATATAGCCCACCTTATCACAAAGGGGTTCACATCTAGCTCAAGAGAGGTCATTGTGCCCCTCTACTCATCACTCATCAGGCCCATAATTGAATACAATGCCCCATTTGGGATGTACCTTACCCGACACCTGCTACAACTAGAAAGACCCCAAAATTACCTCACCAAGAGGATCAAGGGACTCAAGCAGATGCCCTATGCAGTTAGGCTAAAGAAACTCCAGCTCTACTCAGTTGCTTACCGCTTACTCAGAGGCGATCTGTGCCTGACGTATAAAGCCATATCCAACCCAGAATTAATGGACATGCTCCACCTCAAGAAATCCAAATCCATGAGAACTGCACGCTCCAGTGACTTAAACCTCAGCACGGAAATAAATAGAACATGCTGGAGGGACAGATTCATATCCCAGAGGCTCCCCTCACTCTGGAACAAAATCCCAATCCATGTCAGACAGAGCCCCTCAATGACCCTCTTCAAGAAGAATATTGACGTTTGGATGGGAGATCGTAAATTTACCCCGGGATCTCTTCTTTGTCACTGGTAGACAGAAGCATGGTAAACTAACCTTAAATGGGCTATCTTCTGTGACCTACTATACAGAGGCACAGTCAACTAATCTAAGAAGGGTGGTGAAAGCCAAACACACTCTGGCTAGGCTTGTAAATGCCCTAGGGCAGATAGCCTAGTATCAACCTATGAACCTATGAAACATTTCCTATGACTGTACTGGTATTTCAGATACTCTGTTGGCTTCCATTTCATTTTGTATTCTGACCTATCATGCAGACTGGAGGCATATCAGTAGAGTACAGATCTTAGGTTTTATTGACCTACATTTCAGTTTCAAACTTCTTACCCTTCAGAACTAACATACAACTGCCAGACCTGTTGCAGTCTGTCTGTATAGGTCTGGAGGGGGGCTGTTCACCATTGCCATCAATTGACGGCCTTAGCCCAGCCTTTTTTTATGGTCATCTACAACTGTCCTGCTGGCTGGGGCTGGTGGTGGGTATGTGAGCCTCATTGACGTGCATGTGTGTGTCCTAACGACACACACTTGGGCCACCACATGTACAGCAGTGGGTTTGTCACCTTGTCTAGTACTGCCTAGTATGTTGACACCACTATTTGTTATGGATTTCATGCTGCCCATATAGGTGTCTACTATCTGCTGCCATCCCATTCAGCCACCCGATTCCCTTGCATGCTCACGTCCATATCATAGATACAACTATTAGAACATGCTACTCCATTCAGCAGTTGATAGGAAGCGTGACTTACCTTGTGGCTGTGCCAGTGCTGAGGATAGTGCTGGAGGGCTGACTATGTCAGATGCACATAGTACACTCCCTGTACATGGTAAAGCACAGGTAGTGCCATGTTTGACATCTCTTTTACTGGATGTGCAAGTCAGAGAGAGGTGTCATTCCCTGGATCCTTACCATGTCAACGTATGTGCTATGCATTGCATTTTTGCGAAGGCTTGGGCATACTAGGCGTGTCTTCTTCTGCCTACATGGGCAGGCTCAGGTAGTTCCTCCTCCAAGTCCCTCTGTGCCTGTGATGGCCTTGGCAATGGGGGGGCTGTGTGGCATTGCCCTGTGCTGTTCCAGCTGCAGCTGTTTCCGCAGGATCATATTGTGTACCATGGCACATACTATGAACATCTGTGTACATGTACCTGGAGAGTACTGCAAGGCTCCACCGGATATGTCCAGGCAGCAGAACCATGACTTGAGCATCCTAAACACATGCTTGATTATGATTCTGTTTTGTGCATGTGCCTCATTATGGCATTTTTGTTCAGGTGTGTGTGCATTTCTGAGGGGTGTCATCAGCCATGGCTCCAGTGCATAGTCAGCATTCCCGACTAGGTGGCCATATGGGATGTCCTCATTGGTAAATGACTGGTACAGCTGTGTCATATGCCAGATCTGGGAGTCGTGATAGCTTCCAGGGCTGCCAGCACACACATTCAAGATAATGCCCTGGGCATCGCACACGACCTGGCAGTTGATGGAGGAGAAGTCCTTGCGGTTTATGTAGACTCTACTCACTCACCGAGTGGTGCTTTGATGTGTATGTGCATGCAGTCTATAGCACCCACTACCCCAGGGTATTCTGCTATTTGGTGGAAGAGATGCATATTGCTGGTCAACGCCTCACAGGTGTTGAGGAAATATATGTGCTCACCAGCATGTGCTGACATGGGATCCAGGAACTGGTGGAGTACCCTGGATGCTGATGCCTGTAAGATCCCCATGATATCCTCAGTTGGCCTTTGGAAGGTACCTGTGGCTAGTATTCTTAAGCCTACACATACCTTGGTATCCACTGGGATGGTTCCCCTCTCTTGGTTCTGTGTGTGTGAGGCATGGCCAGCACAGCTCAACAATTTGCTGTAGAATGTCCCTGTCTACCCTATAGTACTCCACTATCTCTAGCTCATGTAGCCCCTGGTAGGTTACCCTGGGTCTGTATACTCTTCTCCTCCTCATTGTGGTTGGTCATCAGCATTCACATCCTCACCACCCTCAGCCTCTTGCACATATTGATGTATGACAGCGACTGCAGCCCCTAACATTTTATTAGTTTTGTCAGGTAACAATTCCCCGTCTGTGTACACCGGTGGTGTAGAGTTTGTGGGAAAAAACAGACTTGAAGGTGTTTGCATAGTTTATAGTAGTGTGCTAGACTGTTCCATGTGTAATTGGCTGATTCTGATACATTTCCCCTGCCAGCTATGCTACTTCTCCTTGAGTGCCTTCCTACTGCTGTTTTCCATTCCCATTGCCTTCCTGTTTAAGCCCTGAGGTACGGCGTGCATACACAGTGCTCAGATGTGAACAGAGCTGCTATTTCCTGTTTTTTTTTTGTTTGTTTAAAACCCGATGCGTGGTGCGCACACCCATTTAGGCAATGTAAACACTGCTAGGCAGCCTCAGACTCACCCCCTTCCTTAGCTGTGCTTAGCTAAGGGCAAACATGGGCCACAGAGCTCCAATAAGCTTACAGCATGTATGACACTCCCCCTTATGAGGTCACCCACGTCTTAGACTTATACAATGGTGTTGCTGCACCTACACAGTTGGGTGCAAGCTAACACTGAGAGGAAATCTGTGATTCAGTATCAGTCCTCTCATTTGCATAAAACAGAATGCAAATTCATAGTTACCACACTCACACTCAGCCTTCCCCCTTAGCAACCACTATTCCCTGGTATTACTGTCTTATGACGCCTTGGATCAACTTATTCACACCCCCACCAGGGGCAGCAATATCCTAGACCTGGTCATTACCAACATGGGAAACCAGTGTTCCACACCAGAGGTCAATTCCTTGTTGGTCAGATCCAACCACAAGCTAATCAGCCTAGACATCCACATCCCACCTCCACCCCCAATTAGGGAAACCATCGTAAAAAACTTCTCCAAAGCCAACTTCACACTTCTTAAGACAGAAGTGGCAAACTTCATGACACCCAGGACAATAGAGGTATGACTGCTGAATCTTACACAAATGCACTTTATAAGCATTTACACGAATGCATGGATCATGCTATCCCTAATAGAACAAATATGTTATCCTCCAAAAAAAGGAAGCCAATCTGGTGGTACTCTGCCATAAACAAACTCTACAACAGAAGAAAGAAACTGTTGCAAAAAAGAGTAAAATCCCATGACTGGAGGAACTCCCTGGTCAACCTCAGTAAGAAGCTGAGATCCCTCATAAAATCCTCCAAAGCTATTTATGAAAACAAAATTGCCACTGACTCTAAATACAACCACAAAGCATTCTACAGCTATGTCACGAATCTCAATGGGAACACTCAGATCTGCTCTGAGTTACAGCACAATGGTACTAAATATACAGAACCAACTGATATTGCCAACATCCTAGCAGATAGGTTCAGTGCTAACTTTACTCCCCTCTCACCCCCTAGAAGGCCCATCTTTATAATGGAAGAATGCAAAGTTCCTATAATCACAGCTGCAAAGGTAAAAAACACACTCTCCAAAGCCAAGAACACAACATCCGTGGGACCTGACAATATCCCAGGCTGCGTTCTACACGAACTACAGAATGAACTGGCACCCTACCTAAGTACCATGTTCAATCATAGCCTTACCTCAGGCTTTGTACCCACTGAATGGCACACCATGATGGTTATCCCACTCCACAAAGGGGGAGCCATGACAGACCCTGGGAACTACCGCCCCATTAGCCTGATGAGCCTGGTCTGCAAGGCCATGGAACATATCATTGTGGAACTCATAAACAAAGACATTGCTAATCTCCAAACTCTGGACCTTACCCAGTTTTGATTTGTAAAAGGCAGATCATGTCTCCTAAACCTGATTGACTTCTTTGAAGTAGTCACCAAAGCCACAGATGAGGGTAAAATGGTTCACACAGCTTATCTAGATCTCACTAAGGGTTTTGACACCTTACGACTCTGGAATTATAGATAATCTCACTAAACTAGGTATAAATCCCTATGTCACAAGATGGGTTGCTAAATGGCTCATGGACAGAACCCACACTATGAAAGTAGCGGATTCCAAATCCAACTTCAGACCAGTGACATGTGGAGTACCACAGGGTTCAGTCCTGGGTCCTCTCCTGTTTGGTATCTACTTCTCTGAAGTGCAGGCTAACACAGAAGGTCTTTGGCTAACAAAGTTTGCAGATGACTGCAAACTAGGAGCCATAATCGAAACTCCTAACGATGTGGACAAACTACAAAAGGGCCTCACTGAGACAGATACCTGGTGTCAAAGCCATGGCCTGAAGCTGAATGCCAAAAAGTGTATTGTCATCCCCTTTGGTAAAAACTCTGTACCCATGAACAACCACATAGCTGGTAGTCTACTTAATGCCGAAAATGTGATGAGACCTTGGGACACAGGTGGACAGTAGTCTCTCCTTTGATAACCACCGCCTTCTCCATGGCTCATCTCATCACAAAAGGATTCTCATCTAGAAAAAAATAGGTCATTGTTCCCCTCTACTCATCACTTATTAGACCCATTATAGAGTACAACGTCCTTTTTGGTATGTACCTCACAAGACATCTACAACAACTGGAAAGACCACAGAAATACCTCACAAAGAGGATTACTGACCTCAAACAGATGCCCTATGCAGACCGTCTCAAAAAACTACAGCTTTACTCCATCTCATATCCCCTACTCAGGGGCGATCTCTGCCTAACATACAAAGCTATGTCAAACCCAGAGCTGTTGGACATGCTCCACTTAAAGAATTCCCAATCTCTCCGAGCTACATGCTCTAGGGACCTAAACTTTGTCACCACAATAAACAGAACATGCTGGAGGGAGAGTTTCCTGTCCCAGAGACTTCCCATACTCTGAAACAGACTACCTATCTATGTCAAACAGAGCTCCTCATTAGCACTCTTCAAGAAAAATCTTGATGATTGGATGGGAAATAGGAAATTCGCCCCAGGGATCACTTCTGTGGCTCTGCTCAACAGGGGCACAGGAAAATAATTTTCTTGAGTGGCAAAAGCAAGGGTACATTTTTTGGCTAGGCTTATATAGGCCCTAGGGCCAATAGCCTAATTCCTACCTATGAACCTATGCATGCCATTGACTATTATGGCAAAATGTTGGTTTGGGTTTAAAAGCTTATTTCCACCTTTTTTTCTTATTTTCAGCCTGATCCCATTTGCACACCGCTGCCCTACACTTAAACGGCCGAGATCGGCCAAAAAAAAAAAAGTTGTTTTTTATAACTTTGCAACTATTTCTCATGCCAATTGCCATATATTTGGCCATTTGGCATGCCTACTACATTGCATACATGCTTTCTTTCAAGCTGTCATGCCTCCATTTTGTAATTTGCAGAAATGTATTTGGTTAGTTACCGAATACATTTCTGCAGGTTACACTATTCCTGCACAGATGCCTGTCTGCTTCCTGGATTGATAATTCACCTAATATGTATGGTTTTCACCAGCAAATGAGGCAATTGGCATATAGCAGTGGTGTCTGTACAGGAATAGTGTAGGCACGCTGGTGCACATCTCGGGGGCTCGTTTCTGGATCACTCGGTGGCCATATTGTGTGCAGCAGCTCTTGCACTATTCAGGCACTTTGTGCAGAGCTTGCTGCATCCGGGGGTATATATTCCTCATTCTGAAGGAGGTCTGGTCCTCCTCAAAATTAATTACATGTATAGATCTACAATTGTAGGACTATATACATATCTGCTGACATCACAAGACCCAAATGTACTGAAAGTTTCAAAACATGAGGAGAATAAGTCTAAGATTACTTCCCTGCTTAGTTTAGCAAAAGCATATTGGTGTCAAGAGGGAATGGAAATCAGACCAGAAGTAGATACAAATCAAGCAGTAACTGAATATGCCAAAAAACAACATCAAGAACAACAAAAGAAAATAAGGTGAAGGATCAGATGAGAAAGCAAGAAATGTGGAAAATGATGATCAGGATCAAATGCAGGAATGATTAAGGAGAGGTAAATTTAAACCAAAATATGAAAGATTAATATCGGTGGCCCAAGATAGTCAACTACATACACTTTAGTTTACAAAGTCCATTAACTATGTGGGAGAAAGACAATTTTAGGTTTTGTAAAACAGAATGTGAAACAGTCACACATCTTGTTGCTGGTTGTGATATACTAATGACAGAAGGACTGTATACTGAAAGGCATAGTAATGAAGCAAGATTGTTGTATTTAGGATTGTGCAGCATTACAATATTGAAGTAGTTGAAAAACATTGGAAACATGAGCCACAAAGGTTTATAGAAAATTATGGTTTATATCACATAGGATCACCCATTACCAACAGTTAAAAAAAGTAGTCCCTGAAAAGAAGACAAAAGTAGCATTGATCAATGAAATTGCTACACCCACTGACTACAGTATCTTACCTACAGATTTACACAAAGTTATAAAATACCAGGATATGCAAGCAGAAATGAGGGCAATCTATAAGAAGGATACCCAGACAGTTCCAATGGTAATAGGAGTAATGGGTCTTATAAAAAGAAGTTACAATCATACTTAGATATGTTACTGATACATGCAACTCCATGTGAATTGCAGGAGCCAATACTGGGCACATTATGGGTGCTGCATGGAGCACTTCTGGCTATCATCAGAGATTAAAACAACATTAATTTAATGAACTTAATCATACTTTGACTTGGGAATGGGGTCTGTTCCCGTCATGGTATTAGAAACCCAAAAGACTTGGAGAAATTAGAAAAAATAATTATATGTTTGTATGTTGACTATTCATGTGTATCTTGACAATGTTTTTGTTTTCTCACTATTGTGTACACAGTCAGTCATTTTTCTCATTATTGCATGTTCAAATGATTCCTCTGGTAGTACATACTTTGAGCTCTTCAAGGATGGAATACCATGTAATGCTCTTTGCTGAGGGATTTCAGACATTGCGCTAGATTGGCTGGAATTGGTGCAGAATTCTACACCCTCACAACTTACTGGTTTAAAAAAAATTTAAATTCTCACAACTTACTGGGATAGCTAGAGTCCAGCTTATATGGCCAGTGCTGTAGAGTTTGCACTGGTTGCCAATTCGGTATGTCAGTGCTTACAAATTTCTCAACTTGATATATTTTTTTTTTTTTTTTTTATTTATCATTTGTTGACCGGGAAAGTCCGACTAGGTTCCACAGAGCCTGTTTTCAGCGGAGGCCCGGGGAGAAATGCTCCAGATCTTTCTCTTCACAACTTCAGTTCCATATTAGTAAGGGGATTTCTTACTTGCTTGTACTCTATCTTCTATCAATGGAACACAGGATATCCTGAAAATCTGGTTTGACATTTCAGGAGAGAGTTCCTTTGAATACCAAGTGATATGCCTATTGAATCTCCTATCAGGCCAAGGTTCCTATTACCTGATCAAAATTTTAGGTCTGAGAATACCTAAACGTTGATATGGTAATAGCAAAAGCAAACACTGCAAACAGACGATTTAATGCAGGGAAATAATTTCCTTGGCTGTTATGTAGATTCTGCCCCTTTCCCCACTGTAGAGCTATCTTGGAGTTGGTATATTCAGTTAGGGGGTGTGGGGGGGGCACACATAGAAAAAACATATAAGTGCTTTTGTCTCACTTATATCTCAGCATGGAAACAGACTTTTTTAAAACCGGTGGCATTTCTTTTTTCATATATGAAAAGTTTTGCATGACCATTTCAAGCACTTACCTTCCTCAAGAATGTCCAAAATACCATTAGGAAGAAAACTGCTCACACATATTTTCTCTTGATTATAAGTGTATCTGTGTGTGTGTCAGGGGTGGTTATCCTTATCCCATGCTCTTTGCTTTAGTATCCTATATCCCATCTTCCCAATGCAGACTGACCATCCTCACTCCTTTCACTGAAACTTCCAACCAGATTTAGCAGAGTAGAAAAGTCATATGTTTTCAGTGACTGACATGCCCCCGGATTCTGCATGCCTTGCACGGCGTGCAGGATTAGTGCAGGAGCTCTAGCAGGCAATATGTCTGCCGTTTAATCCAGGAACAGCCTGTAGGGGTGTGCATGAGTGCTCCTGCACTAGCCCTGCATGGACTAAGCCCCTGTATGCAAATCACCCCATTTTCAGGAGAAATCCATGCAAATGAGGTGAATTTGCGATCCAGGAAGCTTGAAACTGGCCGTGCAGGATTAGTGCAATCTGCAGAAATGTACTCGGTTACTAACCGAGTACATTTCTGCAAAATCCAAAATGGAGCTGTGACAGCTCCAAATAAAGGCTGCATATCAACTTTTATTTATTTTTTTGCTGAACTTGGCTGTTTAAGCGTAGGGCAGTGGTGCACAAACAGGATTGGGGGGAAAATAATAAAATAAACCGAAAATAAGCATTCTAACTAAAATTACTATTCTGCCATGAAAGTCAATGGCATGCAGAAGACAACATGGCCAGTGAGTAGTGGTTATTAAGGGGGCAGGCTCAGTGTGAGACATGTAACTCTGCATTAGCAGGCAATCCTATGCAAATGAGGGGAATGATACTGAATCCCAGTTTTCCCCAGTATGTGAGTCAGGTCCCAACAGTGTAAGAGTAGGAATAGCTTGGTGCAAGCCTAGGAGTTAGCTGACATCATGGGGGTGTGTGCCAGGCATACTGTAAGCGGATTGGAGCCCTGTGGCTCAGGTCTGCTCCTAGCTTAGCACAGATAAGCTAGGGGGGTGTCTGAATCTGCCTAGCACTCTTTACATTGCAAAAGCGGGTGTGCGTGCCGCGCACCAGGTTTTAAGGAAGAAAAAAGTTAAATCAGGAAACAGCAGCACTGTGCACATTTGAGCACTCTGTTTGCATGGCGTGTCCCCAGGCTTAAACAGGAAGGCAATGGGAAGGGAAAACAACAGTAGGAAGGTAATCAAGGAGAACTAGCATAGCTGGCAGGTGAAATGTATCAAAATCAGCCAATTATACAGGCAGCAGACCAGCCCAGCCCAGAACACTACTATAAACTATGCAAACATCTACCCCTCTGGTTTTTCCCATACTCTACACCACCGGTGTATACAAGTGGGGAACTTTTAACAAAAAAAACTACAAAATGAGAGGGGCTGCAGCAGGCAACATAGAACAACATGTGCAAGAGGCTGAGAGTGGTGAGGATGTGAATGCTGCCAATCAACCCACAGTGAGGAGATGGAGAAGAGTGTATAGACCCAGGGTAACCTACCAGGGGCTACATGAGCTGGAGATAGTAGAGCACTATAGGGTGGACATGGACCTCCTACAGCAAATTGTTGAGCTGTGCCGGCCATGCCTGACACAACAAACTGACCGAGGGGAACCTATCCCAGTGGATACCAAGGTATGTGTAGGCCTAGGAATACTAGCCACAGGTACCTCCCAAAGCTCAACTGGGAATATCATGGAGATCTCACAGACATCAGCATCCAGAGTATTCCACCAGTTCCTGGATGCCATGACAGCACATGCCAGTGAGCACATATATTTCCTCTTCCTCAATACCTGTGAAGTGTTGGCCAGCAATATACATCTGTTCCACCAAATAGCAGAATACCCTGAGGTAGTGGGTGCTATAGACTGCATGCACCCATGCATCAAAGCACAGCCCGGTGATCAGGGTAGGGCCTACATCAACCACAAGGGGCTGCCCTCCATCAACTGCGATGCCCAGGGCATTATAATGAATGTGTGTGCTGGCTGCCCTGGAAGCTATCACAATTCCCACATTTGGCATCTGACACAGCTGTACCAGAGATTTGCCAATGGAGACATCCCCTATGGTCACCTAGTGGGGAATGCTGGTTACACACTGGAGCTGTGGCTGATGACACCCATCAGAAATGCACACACACCTGAACAAGAACGCCATAATGAGGCACACGCATAGACCAGACTTATAATAGAGCATGTGTTTGGGATGCTCAAGTCACGGTTCCATTGTCTGGACACATCCAGTGGAGCCTTGCAGTACTCACCAGCTAAATGTACCCAAATTGTTATGGTATGTGCCATGCTACACAATATGATCCTGTGGAAACAGCTGCAGCAGGAACAGCACGGAGCAGAGTGACTCAGAGGAGGAACAAACTCAGCCTACCCCAGTAGGCAGATGGAGGTGTGCCCAGTATGCCCAGGCCATTGCGAAGAGACAACACGCAGCACATACACTGACACAGTAGGGATGCAAGGAATGACACCTCTCTCTGACTCGCACATACAGTAAAAGGGATGCCAAACATGATACCTGTGCTCAACCATGTATAGGGAGTGTACTATGTGCATCTGACATAGGCAGCCCTCCAGCACCATCCTCAATCCTGGCACATCCACAAAGAAAGTCAATCAACCTACCAATTGCCAAATGGAGTAGAATGTGTTGTTACCTGTATCTATGGTAATGATGTGAGCATGCAAGGGAATTGGGAGGCTGAATGTTATGGCAGCAGATAGTAGACACCCATAGTGGCACCATAACATCTGTAACACATACTGGAGTCACCATAGCTGCCAGTACTACACAGGGTGACAAAACCCACTGCAGGAAATGTGCTGGGTGACATGTGTGTCCATACGACTCAGACATGCCAGTCAGGCAGGTTCACATACCGAACAACAGTCTCAGACAGCAGGACAGGCATAGACAAACCCAAACAGAGCCTGTGCTATGGCCTCTGAATGATGTCTATGGGTAACCTCCCCCCAGGCCTACACAGACAGACTACAGCAGGTCAGGTAGTGGGATGTTAGTTCTGAAGGGTAGGAAGTCAGACACTAATATGGAGGGCAATCAAAGCAGTCATAACAAATGTGTGCATGTGCCAGGTGTGCCCCCCCCATCCCTATGTAGATATGTAGAAACAGTAAGGTGTGCCCTCCCGTCATGTGTAGAAATGTAGAAACAGTCAGGTGTCCCCCCCCCAATCCTGTGTAGAAATGTAGTAAAAGTCAGGTGTGCCCCCTCCTCAATCCTGTGTATAAATATAAAAATAGTCAGGTGTGTCCCCCCACAACCCTATGTAGAAATGTAGTAACAGTCAGGTGTGCCCCCCACTCCCATGTAGAAATGTAGAAACAGTCAGGTGTGTGTCCCCCCAATCCTGTGTAGAAATGTAGTAACAGTCAGGTGTGCCCCCAACCGTGTGCAGACATGTAAAAACAGTCAGGTGCCCCCCCCACAAATCTATGTAGAAATGTAGTAACAGTTAGGAGTGTCCCCCACACCTATGTAGACATATGGAAACAGGCAGGTCTGCCCCTTGCCCCAATCCAGTGTAGAAATGTAGTAACATGTATGAGTAGGTATAATACGAGTGGAGCACAGATGGCCAGAGGTGGCCAAGGTAGCAGGATAGGTTGTAGCATTTGCACAATATGCAGGTATGTGGGTGATAAGATGGTGTGTGTTTCATAATGTATGAGAGTGATCAGTATGTATGCATGTTGAGGTAAGACCTGATGGCCATTGCCCACTACTGCTGATAACAGGGACAAGCCCTCACAACTGCAGTGCCAAAGACAATCCTCACCAGTATAACACATGCTAGCAGTAAGCCATTGTAAATGTATGATGGTAATATGTGTCACCATCTGAAAGACTGACATAGCATGGCTGTTGCGCTAGGTATACAAGCCGTACACAGGGGAAAGTACCCCAGACATACAGTATATATTGTGTCACTGTGAAATGGTGGCACCATTGGATTTGTACATATAGGTATATATCACAGTAACAAGATCTGTGGTAGCAGATACCAGTGATGTCTGTCTGAACATCTGCAGATCACAAAGGAGGTAGGACTGATGTATTGGGAATCAGATGATGTACCTGCACATGCCAGCATAACTGTAATGCCCCATGCATATCTGTGTGTCAGATGCAAGTAGTGTCCATAGCACACATGCACCCAGCCATGAAAAAAACACCCACAGGCACTTATCTGGCAATATCCCTGCTGTGTGGAATGGGTACAGTATGACCCCACCTTTATATGGCAATAGCAGAAGACTGCAGCATACAGTGCAGGTGTTCCATGCAGGTGTGTCCCTAGCTGTAGGTAGCACCCTGCCAGTATCCACACCACCTGATCAAGATAGATAGAAGGTATTGGCATGAACAACTATCACATCTACCCTGTTACCCCAGGGGGATATACTGTATGGTAATCTGGGACTGTAGGACTGACAGAATGCAACAGTCTGCCACATCTGGCCTGCATCAACACCTAATGCACCACAGGTGCCTGCCAAGGGCCCATGTCTCACACATACTGCCACTGCATCTTATGTCATGGGCACCCAAATAACAACATAACAACATAACTCCATATAAGCCATATGCAAGGCCATGTGGACAAACACAGTAACATGTCCACCATGTCCCACTGCATGAACTCTGGACCAACACTAACACACACCTGTGATGTGGTGATACCCTTAGGGAAAATATCAGAGAATGTATGCATAATGTATGGAAGAGGTAAGAATAGCAGAGGGGGTGTGGGTGCATGGGCAGCATGAAATATGCATGGTCTGACACCAAGTTGTGTGAACACTATCCCTGGCTGCAAACACATAAATGGGTTGCTACATACCTGCCCATACTCCACAATAGGGTAAATTTCCTGAGCCATGGCCCCTGCCTCTGGAAAACATGTGCAAATCTGTACAGCTGTGAGGCATTGCCACAGCAATATAAGGCCATACTGCCATGTTGATGGGCGGACAAATATGGAATCCTCTGGCAGCACTGTACTGAGGTGCAGAACTGGATACACAAACCCAGCACCAAGTATCTGCAGCTCCCCCTTCAGAATGGCATAACTTACCATGAATACATAGGAGTCTGCCCACAATACCAGACACAGCTGTAGTCACCCTTGTCCCCCAAGTCATTACTGTGAGCAAGAATGTCCACCTGACAGTACATGAGGACAGAAAACATCACTGTGTAAAACAGTACACATGTCTGAATATCTCTGCTAACAGCAGTACCATGCAACTGAAACAGCAACAACACAATCACCTACAGTACCCATTATCCCCTGTACAGTTTCTCCCCATATTGCTAAATGATTGACAGATACCTTGCAGAAACAGTATGCTACCTGTAGGTGTACAATACAAAGGTCTGCACTGGAGTACAAACTACCTGGAATCGATCCACACATTCAATACAGAAGGGCATACTGGGCATACTGGGCATACTCACACACTTAGAGAAATGAAGGCAATGTCAGCCAACAACATACCATACAAATGAAGGCCATGTCTGCAAATAACAATGGACCAGACATATCTGGCATTTGCAGATGTTAGTGCAGACACTCCTCAGTATGCAGCACTCATGCTTTGCACACACACTGGATAGGAATACAGGCATATATCCAAGGACAACACACTATAATAAGCCAAAAGTAGATGTACACAGATGTGTGGAAGAGAGTGATTATCACAAGGGGCCATCCATTATGAGGCCTGTTACACCCAGCACACAGCCAAATGGCTACAACTACATGACGTTCAGGTGTCACTCACTGTAGACCTTAGCCACTGGTATCTGTCAGCATGATGGACTATGTGGTGCAAGTGCTAGCTGTGCAACATGACTGTACAAGGAAGTCATCTTCTAGCAGCTGTATACATGTACCTGTGGAATATAACCCTGCATGTGCCCGCATGTGGTGTGTCAACCTCTAGATGAATGGGTTATGGCCCATGCACACACATTGTCCTCCCCATAGCTGTACTATGACAAGCCTGCTGAGGTCATTCACTTTTAAATACACCCTTGTGAAAGGTGTAGGCCAGTAATCTCCATGGCTCTTCCTATAACTGCGTAGTGCTGTAGTGTGATAAACTGGTTAAGTAGGAGTTCTAATCCCAGACATGGCAATTGTGTGTGTGTGTCTCTGTCTGTGTATAGAGCAATGCTGGTTAGGCTAGACACACTCACTACAGTTCAAATCCCCTACTTTGTCAAGGCTGCTGATGTCATACACTGTGAAATACACCTTTTGGAAAGTTGTAGCCCAGTAATTTCCATGGCATGTCCTATACCTGCATACTGCTGTAGTATAATAAACTAGTTAGGTAGGAGTTCTAATCCCAGACATGGCAACTGTGTCTGTGTGTGTGTGTGTGTGTGTGTGTGTGTGTGTGTGTGTGTGTGTGTGTGTGTGTGTGTGTGTGTGTGTGTGTGTGTGTGTGTCACCGTCTGTGAAGAGAGCAATGCTTTTTAGGCTAGTCAAACTCATTACAATTCAAATGCTCTACTATGTCAAGGCTGCTGATGTCATACACTGTGAAATACACCTTTTAGAAAACTGTAGCCCAGTGATCTCTGTGGCATGTCCTATACATGTGTACTGCTGTAGTGTAATAAACTAGTTAGGTAGGAGTTCTAATCCCAGACATGGCAAGTGCATATGTGTGTCACAGTCTGTGTAGAGAGCAATGCTTTTTAGGCTAGTCAGACTCATTACAATTCAAATGCCCTACTTTGTCAAGGCTGCTGATGCCATACACTGTGAAATACACCTTTTGGAAAGGTGTAGTCCAGGAATCTTTGTGGCACATCCTATAACTGGGTAATGCGGTAGTGTGATAAACTAGTTAGGAGTTCTACTCCCAGACATGGCAACTGTGTGCATGTGTGTGTGTGTGTGTGTGTGTGTGTGTGTGTGTGTGTGTGTGTGTGTGTGTGTGTGTGTGTGTATGTGTGTGTGTGCATCACCATCTGTGTAAAGAGCAATGGTTTATAGGCTAGTCACACTCACTACAAATCAATTGCCCTTCTTTGTCAAGGCTGCTGATATCATACACTGTGAAATACACCTTTCAGAAAGGTGTAGCCTAGTATTCTCTGTGGCATGTCCTATAACTGCGTACTGCTGTAGTGTGATTAACTAGTTAGGTAGGAGTTCTAATCCCAGACATAGCAAGTGTGTGTTTCAATGTCTGTGTAAGGAGCAATGCATTTTAGCCTAGCCACACTCACTACAATTCAAATGCCCTACTTTGGCAATTCTGCTGATGTCATTCATTGTGAAATGCACCTTTGGGGAAGGAGTACTCCACTAATCCCTGTGGTGCATCCTATAACAGCTTCATGATGTAGTGTTATACAGAACACTGGTAGGGGTTCTATTCCCACACATGTTGGTTGTGGATATTTTGTGTGTGTTTCAATGTCTGTGTAGGGAGTAATGCATTTTAGCCTAGCCACACTCACTACAATTCAAATGCCCTACTTTGGCAATCCTGACAATGTCATTCATTGTGAAATACAGCTTTGGGGAAGGAGTACTCCAGTAATCCCTGTGGTGTGTCCTATAACAGCTTCATGCTGTAGTGTGATATAGAACTCAGGTAGGGGTTCTATACCCACACATGTTGGTTGTGGTTGTTTTCCATGTGTATCAATGTCTGTGTAGGTAGCAATGCATTTTAGCCTAGCTACACTCACTACAATTTGAATGCCCTACTTTGAAAATCCTGCTGATGTCATCCAGTGTGAAATACACCTTTGGGGAAGGAGTTCTCCGGAAATCTCCATGGCGTGTCCTATAACTGCGTAGTGCTGCAGTGTAATAAACTAGTTAGGTAGGAGTTCTAATCCGAAACATGACAGGTGTGTGTGTGTGTGTGTGTGTGTGTGTGTGTGTGTGTGTGTGTGTGTCTGTTTGCAACTCGTATCCTGTGTGGAGGTGGTTGTCAGTGTGTAACAAATGGGTCAATGGGGAGCAGGTTTTCCAAATATTTTATATGGTGGCCCTAGTATGTACCACAATGTCCTCTGTACAGGGATAACAGATGTGAAATAGCAGAGAGGCTAGGGTGCAAATCCATACCCATACATGTGACATCTAAGCCGGGCAAATAAAGTTAGCAGCCATAGTATTACCCAGAGAACACTCTCAACACATGTCTCATACACACACACACACACACACACACACACACACACACACACACACACACACACACACACACACACACACACACATACACACACACTCACACACACACACTTGCCTAGGCAACAGATGCTATGTTGGTAGCACCCTGCATATTACCACTGATAGTAACTTTGGTGTGATTGCAGTGGGCTGCAGAGGGCATGGCACCCTGTCCACCTGTCCAATAGGCACTTACATGCTGACAGAGCACCTTCCCCATGTTCACCACTAGACACCTGCAACACCTGTGGTGCCATCAAATATGACCCACAAAGGACATGCCATACCTGCAAACATGCCCTGTATGGACAGATGCTACTGACACCAGGGAATGCCGGTATCATGCTAGCAATGTAGGTGCAGGGTAAACCTGTTGTCCATTACCAGTTCCTGAGACATGAGGCCAGGACTGGCACATCTGATGATAATCTGTGTACAAAATATGGGCCAGACATCCCAGATACAGTTCCACATGTCACTGTATATGCATGTGGGAGATGTGCACATCCCAGACACTGTCCAGGTCATGGACTAAGGAAGACATACATGCCAAGCAATGCAAAGCATTGGCCACACACAACAGTCATCCAGGTGACTGGATGGTGAATACAATACCCACCTGTGTGGGAAAATCCAGAAACTACATCCCTGAGCCACAATGCAGACCATTGTCATGTGGGCTGATGCCAAGGTATACCCATCACCTAGCATTGTATAGCTGTCTGGCACAGTCGACCACTACACACCCATGAATTAACGCACCCATACATGTCAGTAATGGCACTGTGTGTGTGTGTGTGTGTGTGTGTGTGTGTGTGTGTGTGTGTGTGTGTGTGTGTGTGTGTGTGTGTTGTGTGATCACATTCACACTAACTACAACCCCCATTGGCATACTGCAGTATGCTGTCCAATGTCAGACACCTCCACATACCTTTTGCCTATATAACCTCTGTATGACCCCTGTGGTGCATGTGATACCTGCACAGTAATGTGTTGTGGCAATCTCACTCATGATGAGTTGTATTCCTGGCCCTGCCATGTATGTCAATGTGTGTGCATCCCTGTGAGAGTGTGGCCGTGCTGATACTGGCACCTGTTCATGCGGACAAGCATGTGTACTACACCTACCATATAGCTACCATATCCCTGTTGCAGATGCCACTCACCATCACATATATGTTTTGAGGGCTCTCAGCATATACCCAATGTGGCGCATCTGATAACTGCATAGAAATGTGATAGCACTACATAGTCATCAGGGGTTTGATACCCTGTGCTGGTAGGTGTGCGACACAAACATGCTTAAGTTTTACTCTCCCACTCCTCCCTGACTTTACTTTGCCTCTGTCTGCCTCTCTCACTCCCTCTCTGGTGGATGTGGAGACCTATAACTGCTTTGCTTAGTCATCAGCATGTGTATTGTAAGTGATGTTCACGATCTGCTGATGGCCTCTGCACGAATTGCAGCCCTCCTCTAGCTGATTGCATGTGGAACAGCTGTGGTAACATTCCCATAGCCAATTGCATAGAAACACACTCCAATATCTAGGAACATCATGTTGGTGTTGGGCCTTTTCATGCGCTGTGAGCAGGAACTAGATCTGTTGTTTGGCAAAGAGCATCACAGATAGATTGGAGATATACCTCTAACAGCATACACTGTGGAAACAGGCCAATATACAGGAGGTGGATGTGCCTGACTTGACTACAGACTGTAAGTGCTGCTATACTGCTATTGGAGTAATGTTGGTTTAACAGGGTGTGTGTGTGGATATGGTTTTCCTACATGTTTTAATACCTGTCATGTCATTGCTATGTTTATGAGGAAACCCCCATCTGTAGGGTCATCTGCAAACTGGACAGTGTGTGGTGTCTTTTGTTTCTTGTGTTACCCACAGAGCACCTATCTGTGAACTGCAGAAGGAAGTGTGAGGATTGCAGTCTGTAGATGGTGACAGCCGTGAGATTTACTGACTTCATATCCCTCATAGGACATATGTTGCTACAAACCCTGTTACAACAGTAAATGTATGAGGTTTTCACAGCAACATGTCAATATTGTTCCTGTGTTTGTGCCTCCAGCCACAGCCCTGTCAACCTTTGTACATATGTCATGCAGTAAGAGGTGCATATGTGCTGTACACCATATTTATTGACATCATATCTGATAACAAGCCAGTGAGTAGACTGCTACACATGTTATGTATGGTAGGGGTTATATTTGATGACATAACCTGGACATTCTGTGGCTGTGTGTACAGTACTGAGGTCTGTGTACTTATGGTGATTGTCGACAGTATGTGTATTGTTAATATGCACCTTGGCCTGTGTACAGACTGTGGTAGATGTCATTGCTCTTGGTCCTGTTCTATCTGATGTTACATGCTGCTCCACTGTATGTTACCCTATTGGCTTACATGTTTGTAGGGCCAAACACACACATGTCCCATATCACAGACAGGTATTGGACCGCACTGTGTAGTGGCCCAGTATATGTAGGGGTAGTGTGTGAGTGGCACATATGAGGATGGTGTTGAACAGATAGTCCATATACTATAATATTACGCTAGCTTACCATATGTGGCTGTGGCTGTGTTCACATTGGTTGTGGTTATGCACTTTTACACAGGTGCCTGTTACTCTGTGCTGTGACATGCCTGTAGAGCCTGCTATATATGCAGGTGCATGTGTATTCCCCCATAGGAAATGTAGGCCAGTGTTGAGCCAGTCTGCCTGTAGCCTGCACAGTGCTTTGTTACATGCCTAGCCGCTTAGTGTACTCACTCGTGAGATGTCATGTCCAGATACTTGACAGATGTACTGCTGCCGGGCCACCACAACAGTCATGTATGTCAGACAAAGCAGTGGGATGGTGTACAGATGTATGTCAATAACTAGTGGGTAGTATGTGGTCATGGCACCTCTGCACCAGCAGTTATTATGTGTCAGGACAGACAGGGGTGTGTGAATGCATAACCTATGGGGGCAAATGTATACCAGTAGTTACGTGTTATACCCATTTACATGGCTGTTAACATCCACAGTGTCAGGCGTGGTCTAAATGTCTTACATTAAGGGGTTCTGTGTATACCTCTGGACTGTCCAGAGTGTGTCAGACTGTCCACATATATTGGCCATATCTCTGCTGTAGTCCACAGGAGCATTGCTGTGCAGGCAGTGGTACTGTACTATGATGTCCTTAGGATGTCTGTCAGTAGCCAATGGTGCACATCTTAAAAGCAGATGTGACTTCCCACACACACTATGTCTGTGAAGACAATCCCTTTTACAGTAGCAATAGTCTACAAATATGCCTGCATTACATACCTGACATTCCCTTGCACTATGAAGATGGGACTATTGGGGCTGAGGTAGGGCTCCACTCCATGTTCAGGACATATGGTGAACATATATGTATATCTAATTATCCATATATGTATATAGATATATACACATATACATATCAACATACATAGATGGATATGTATATGCACATATATATACATATAAAAACTCAGATATATACATATACAGATAGTGATACATATGCACATATGTACCCATGTATATATTGACAGTAGTAGGTATATCAGAATAGATATGTATGCACATATAGTTGTAAATATCTACATATATACCAACATAACTAGGCAGAACTGTACACATAGGATGTGCATACATATATAGCTACATATATATATATATATATATATATACACACACACACATATATGTATATATATATATATATATACATATATATATATATATATATATGTGTGTGTGTGTGTGTGTGTGTGTGTGTGTGTGGGTGTGTGTACATATGAAGAGATGTACACATGGCTATATATAAGTTGCACTATACAGATGTATATACAGACAAATGTATGAGTATACATGTGTATTTACATATAGACATATATAGACCATATATCTATATATACATATATGTGTGTGTCTGTATATATATATATATATATATATATATATATATATATATATATATATATATATATATATACACATATACATATATCTATATATACATGTATATATATGTATATATATATATATATATATATATATATATATATATATATATATTTATATATATATATATATATATAAATATATAAATATATATATATATATATATATATATATATATATATATATATATATATATATATATATATATATATATATATATATATATATATATATATATATATATATATACAACCAAAGAGATGTACACATGGCCATATATATGTTGCACTATACAGATGTTTATGCAAACATATGTATATGTTCACCAGGCCTCACCGGGCTGAACAAGGAGAGGGTCACAGTAAGCTGCCTATCGGGTGCTAGAATCCGCCACATAACACAAGCACTCTGGTCACTCCACGGCAAGTACAAATATGACACAGTCATTGTCCATGCTGGTGTGAACGACCTGAGATGTACCTCCCTGGACTACATGAAAAGAGACATAGAGGAGCTCTCTGATTATGTAGCCCAGGCAGGTATGACCCTGACCCTGAGCAGTATCCTTCCTTCACCAAGAATGATGCCACAATATAGAGACAAGATGATCAGCTTTAACAATTGGCTTAATGTCTGGTGTCATTCAAAGGGGATCCAGTGTCTGTCTGCCTGGGATGACATGCTTGACAAGCCACGCTGCTTCGCAAGGGACGGCTTGCACCTGTCACCCCTGGGATTCCGGATATTGGCTAAGGCTCTTGCCACCCCCATAGTGCCTTTTTTAGGCAAGGCTTAAATCTAAACCTACCACCCTAGAAAACAAAAATGGGAAGAAACTGAGGGTAATGCTGCTCAATGCCAGAAGTCTAAATCTCAAAATGCACGCACTCAAGGCCCTTCTCAGTATGGAGAACATCGATGTCTGTGCTGCAACTGAAACCTGGTTCAAGGCTCCTGAGAGCACCCGGGCACTATTAGGTTTTACCTCATATCATGCATTCCGGCCCCAAAACCCAGACCACACCACAAAAGGAGGGGGTGTATCCATATTCATAAAGGATACCCACACCTCCAGGTTGGTGGCAACGCACGAAGCTTCGGAAACCATCCAGGTGCAACTAACCATAGGCAAAAACTGCTCTACAAATTGTAGCATGCTACAGGCCACCCTCTCAAACTCAGAAACCCCACACAGCCTTCCTGAAGACACTGGAGGGTATAAATGTATCTCCAAACACCATCATATTGGGTGACTTCAACTACCCGAATATAGACTGGGAACATTACTCAAGCCCTAACTTTCTAGCCCAACGGTTCCTGGAGTTCATAAATTCAAATGCCATGGAACAGCTAGTCACTGTTCCCACGAGAGGAGAAAATATACTAGATCTCATTATCACAAACATGGGGACAAAATGCTCCACACTGGAAGTATATCCCTCGTTGGTGAGATCTGATCATAAACTAATCTCACTGGAAATCCACATCCCGCCCCCACCCCAAACAAAAAAGACCACAGTGAAGAACTTCTCTAAAGCAAACTTCACACTACTCAAGACTGGTGTGGTATCCTTCAAGGCCCCTGAGCCAGTGGAAACCACAACCCAAGCTGGAAGCCCTTACAAATGCCTTCTATGAACACCTCCAGGACTGCATGGATCAGGCAATCCCAAATAAAACCAAGACTCTTTCCACAAAGGGCAAACATCCAGTCTGGTGGACCCCAGCCAGTAACAAACTTTACAATAAGAGGAGAAAGCTATTACATGATAGAACAAAATCCATAAAAGGGAAGTCACCCCTGATCATTATTAGTAAAAAAATACGAGCACTCATAAAATTAACTAAGGCCAATTTTGAGAGAAAAATTGTCATGGATTCAAAGGACAATCATAAGGCCTTTTTCAGCTATGTTAGGAACCTGGGTGGAAACTCCCAGATATGCTCAGAATTAGTCCAAAATGATACAAAAATCACTGAACCCACAGACATTGCCAACATACTGGCAGACAGGTTCAGGGCAAACTTCACCCCCCTCTCCCCCCCTAAAGGAGAGATAACTATCCCAGCAGAGTGTAGCCTCCCAGACATCTCAAATGCGCAGGTGAAAGCTGCTCTCTAAAGCTAAAACACAGCATCAATGGGACCGGATGGTGTCCCTGGCTGTGTGCTACATGAGCTAAATGAGGAATTAAACCCGCACATAAGGCAGCTGTTTAATCTCAGCCTTACCACAGGATATGTGCCCAAGGAGTGGCATACAGCAACTGTGGTCCCACTCCACAAAGGCGGTGCCTGTACGGACCCTGGTAATTACCGCCCCATAAGCTTAACAAGTCTAGTCTGCAAAGCTATGGAGAGAATCATAATGGAGCTCATAAACAAAGATATAGGGGACTTGCAGACATTGGACCCAACCCAGTTTGGCTTCGTCAAGGGCAGATCATGCCTTTTGAACTTGGTCTCTTCTTTGAAACAGTCACCAAGGCCATTGATGAGGGAAAGGCAGTCCATACAGCCTACCTTGACCTTGCAAAGGCCTTCGACACAATACCCCACTCGGGTATTGTAGAAAAACTTACCAGCTTAAATGTAAACCCATATGTCACAAGATGGGTTGCAAACTGGCTTAAGGACAGAACCCACAGGGTTAGAGTTGCTGGCGCTATGTCAGACTCCAAGCCAGTCACAAGTGGTGTCCCACAGGGCTCGGTCCTTGGCCCCCTATTGTTCGGCATCTACTTCTCAGAAGTACAGGCCAACATGGGAGGACTTTGGCTGACAAAGTTTGCAGACGACTGCAAACTGGGCGCCATAGTGGAAAGTGCAGCGGACACGGATATCCTTCAGAAGGGACTCACGGAAACAGATAGCTGGTGCCAGAGCCATGGCCTGAAGTTAAACGTCAAAAAATTTATAGTCATACCCTTCGGGAAAAACAAGGTAACCCCAGCTACCATATAGGTGGCAATCCACTAAGCACAGAAGAGGTTATCAGGGACCTGGGGACCCAGGTTGACAGTGGCCTTTCTTTTGACACTCACGTTGCTAAAGTGGTTAGAAAGACCTTCTACATTGCCCACCTGATCATGAAGGGATTCACATCCAGATCTAGTGAGGTCATTGTTCCCCTGTACTCTTCACTTATCAGACCAATGATCGAGTACAATGCCCCATTCGGGATGTATCTCACCCGACATCTGCAGCAATTGGAGAGACCCCAAAAGTTCCTCACCAAAAGGATAAAGGGACTCCAAAATCTGTCATATGCTGCCAGATTGAAGAAACTCCAGCTCTATTCAGTTGCATACCATCTGCTCAGAGGTGACATGTGCCTGACATACAAGGCCATGTCCAACCCGGAATTAATGGACATGCTCCACCTCAAAAAATCCAAATCCACCAAAACCACTAGAGCAAGTGACTTAAACCTTAGCACAGATATAAATAGGATGTGCTGGAGGGATAGATTTATCACTCAGAGACTCCCTATGCTGTGGAATAAAATTCTGATCCATGTGAGGCAGAGCACCTCGCTGGCTCTGTTCAAGAGAAATCTTGACCTGTGGATGGGAGATCGTAGGTTTATCCCGGGAATAATCTCTGTGTCACTGCTGGACAGAGGCACAACAAACTAATGGGCACAGTATTTTGGCTAGGCTTATAAATGCCTTAGGGCAGATAGCCTAGTATAAACCTATGAACCTATGAACCTATGTATGAGTATACATGTGTATTTACATGTAGACATATATAGACCTATTATAAGTATATCACCATATTCCTGTCATGTGTAAACCTCACGGTTGTATATACCCTCCCAGATATATCTCACCATATGTATCTGTGTGTACATTATGATATAACAACTGACCCTGGTAACTATCGCCCCATAAGCCTGACTAGCCTTGTCTGCAAAGCTATGGAGCACATCATCATGGAAATCATTAACAAAGACATTGGGAATCTCCAAACACTTGACGCGACCCAGTTAGGCTTTGTTAAGGGCAGATCATGCCTACTAAACCTGGTTGACTTCTTTGAGACAGTCACCAAGGCCATAGATGAGGGAAAGGTGGTTCACACAGCCTACCTTGATCTCGCCAAGGTGTTCAACACCATTCCTCACTCAGGTATTATAGAAAAACTCACCAGCCTGAACATAAACCCCTACATCACAAGATGGGTTGCCAACTGGCTTACAGACAGAACCCACATGGTAAGAATAGCAGGCTCCAGGTCCGACTCTAAACCAGTCACAAGTGGTGTCCCACAAGGCTCAGTTCTGGGACACCTACTGTTCAGCATATATTTCTCAGAAGTACAGGTAAACGCAGGAGGACTATGGCTAACCAAGTTCACCAATGACTGCAAACTGGGAGCCATAACTGACTCTCCGGCTGACACGGACATCCTTCAAAAAGGCCTTACTGAGACAGACACCTGGTGTCAAAGTCATGGCCTCAAGCTAAATGCCAAAAAATGCATAGTCATCCCATTTGGGAAAAACAAAGCACCCACAAATTACCACATAGGTGGCAGCCCCTTAATACAGAAGAGGTAATAAGAGATCTGGGGACACAGGTAGATAGTAATCTCTCCTTTGACAATCATATTGCCAAAGTAGTTAGGAAATCCTTCTAAGTGGCCCATCTAATTGCTAAGTGGTTTGCATCTAGAAATAAAGAGGTTATAGTGCCCCTCTACTTGTCACTCATCAGACCCATCATAGAGTACAATGCCCCATTTGGGATGTACCTCACAAGACACTTCCAACAGCTGGAAAGACCACAAAAGCACCTCATCAAGAGGATTACTGGCCTCAAGCATATGTCCTATGCAGCCCGACTGAAAAAAACTTCAGCTGTACTCAGTGGCATATCACTTACTCAGAGGTGATCTCTGCCTGACTTACAAAGCCATGTCCTACTCAGAATTGATGGATATGCTCCACCTAAAGAAATCCAAGTCACTGCGAGCCATGTGCTCTAGTGAGCTAAACCTCGCCGCAACAATAAATAGAACATGCTGGAGGGATAGATTCCTGTCACAGAGACTCCCCATGCTTTGGAAAAAAATTCCTAACTACATTAGGCAGAGCCCCTCACTAACACTCTTCAAGAGAAGCCTTGACGAGTGGATGGGTAACAGAAAATACACCCCTGGGATCACTTCATTGGCTATGCTTGACAGAGGCTCAGTTAATTAATCAATGGGGCGGCAAAAGCCGACACACTCTGGCTAGGCTTAAAAATACCCTCGGGCAGATAGCCTAGTACCTACCTATGAACCTATATGTGATACAACAGTCATATTAATAACAAGGACTACACAATTTAGGAAGTAAAGGCAATTGTTCAGTACTACTCAATATGTGTACTGACAACTATATTGGTAAAACAACAGCTGTCTTCACAGTGGTCATGGCGTAGTGGGTAAGTGTTGTGACCTTAGTGTACAGGGTCCTGGGTTCAAGTGCTGTTAATTTTGTTGCTGGGCAGAACAAGGGCTGTCAGATACAGAGTGGTTAAGCCAGTTTTGAACAGCTTTAAGCACATTTTTGCTGGTTTGCATGAAGCTAAGCAGTGCAAAACTATGGGGTAAACTTACGGGCACTTACACAGTGGAGGCTTTACTTACCAGTGTGCAAATCAGCTCAGTTGTTATATTGCAGCAATGTTGAGACTTGCTAAGTATGGCTTAGCCCTGGTAACCAGGTCACATCACCCAGTCTGATAACATCGCAGGGTAATGACATCTGTAATAAGTGTATGTAATGCCATGTACAATACATGCACCTATGTACTAGCATTATGGTGCAAGGGGTTTGAGAGTCATGTGTGGGACACAGATGTATATGAGGCCTGTACAGCACTGTTATCCATGTGAATGTGTTACATACAGGGGTAGTAGCCCAGGGTATGTGCTGTCACACTGGCATGTAGTGTATCATGGCAGTACTACTGTTGACAGTGCTTACCCAGGCAAGAGCAGAGTGCTAACTGTAGCACTGACAGCAGGCACACCTGCAGGCATAGCTGGACTCTGAGGCCTCCCTGTTGTCTACCTGGTGTGTGAGCTGTGTCACAGTACATACCCCTTAATGGGTAATGATCCATCATGTGGAATGTAACTGTAGACTACTGTCTGTACAGCACATGTTACTGAGGGTTTCTGACATGTAGTTATGGCATACATATTGTTGTCAGATGTCTAACACATTTATGCTACTGCATAGCTACTTGCCAAGCTGATGACTGTCAGTCCCTGTACAGATGTGCAGATAGCAGATATCCAGCTTGGATATGTACAGGCAAGCTAAGCTTGATTGACACTGACATGTCTGTCCAGCTGTGTAAGAAGTGGC
This sequence comes from Protopterus annectens, assembly GCF_019279795.1. Taxonomy (NCBI): domain Eukaryota; kingdom Metazoa; phylum Chordata; order Ceratodontiformes; family Protopteridae; genus Protopterus; species Protopterus annectens. The sequence continues at coordinate 1,802,105,479 of NC_056726.1, forward strand.
ACATATAGGAGATGTCACCCGGTATGCATCACATGCCACAGGTACCTCCACTACACTACCACAGTCAGCTGAACATGCTTTGGTACAGGTCACTATCACAGACAATAACCATGTGTTGCAATGCATGTTGCATACATGTCAACTTGATCACCTCAGTGGCCATGTGCAGAAGGTACCTGGAGGATTGGCTGATGTATGTCATTCACACCCTGAGGGTCAAGACAGTAGTGTCTGTCGATAGATGCCCACTGCCACCTGGAAGGTGGCAGGTTAACACTGTACACCCAACCCCTACACACCCCATCTCCCCTTGGACAATAGCTAGGTACACATCTATGACCACATGCAGGGATGCACCCCTGTACTGACACATGTGTACATGTGCATGACTGAGTATAGCAGTGTATGTGTGTTAGCACACCTGTACTTGGGAATTCCATGAGGGCCTTCACAACCAGCACAACACCCATTGCCATAGTCAGTTGTGGCTGCTGCTGTAGGGGACATTACATATACCCTGTTAAGCTCACCCCATACCAGCTACATGAACCTTGCAGTACCAGCATGACAGTGGTTTACAAATGGGGGGATAGGCATGGGATACCCATTGTGTTATGACATGTGTGTGTAGGTGTGCATGCCCATATATCTGTAGGGAATAGCATTCTGAGGCCACATACTCCTATTACAATACCCATTGCCACACAGTAGTACAGATAGTGTTCTTGCTGCCCATAGGTGAGGCATGACAATGCAACATCCTACTACATGTGTGGCATGTGCATGAGATACATATCCCTGTAGTACCACTGTTGGGGTATACTATGGGTTGTATTGCAGTTGCGGCCAATGTGTGATGGTGGGTATGGCAGAGTGTCATCATGGGTTTCAGGGGGTACAATATCCACTGGGTGATGTGGGTGCTGTGTACACTGTCATTACACCAAGGTATACCCGGTATATGTCCCATGTACCACATTATGGTTACCACTGTCACCATCAACCATACAGGTAACTGTAACCACAATCTAAGCCAGTTATGCATGTGATGTGGGCACCCTACCTGTAACACATTGGACACATGGTCAGGTTAGTTAGCAGCGATAGGTCCTGGTATCTCGTATGTGTGTCTGGCTGTTATGTGTCTGTAAATGTGTATATGACGGTATGTCACACTACGTGTTGTCCAAATACACCCATCACATCCCCCATTAGCATGCTGTACATGTCTCGGATGTTCTGCATATAACATGTAACCTGGGACACACCTCACCCTAAATGCTGTGTGGTGTGTGCAGTGTAAACCACACACTTCAGTATCACTAAATAGCTAGGTAGGGGTCTACACCCAGTGTTGCCAAGTAACAGTTTGCATGTATGTGAATGGGTCTACATCAGATTACAGGGTATAAACGCCTCAGCGGGCCAGCCATCCATGTGGCACAGGCAATAACCAGTTTAGTAACCTGTGACATGTGTTCAACTGTATCCCAGATATGCCACAACCATGGTGTCACCACAGTGACATACCCCGTTGTGGAATATGACTGCAGACCATCCTTGTGCTGATGCATGTACACCTACAACACAAATGGATAACATTATAGAGATCACATCCAACCAGTGTTACTAACAGCTATAAGGCATCATTGCTGGACAGCTACACTACCTGCCATATATGCCGAGGGTGGGCCATACATTTGACACAATGTGTGTGGGTGAGGAGTGTACTGTGGAGAGATGGGTGAGGTAATGTGGTGTGTGTATGTATGGGGTTGACATATGTGTGTCTGCACAGTGTGTGGGTATGCATGCACACAGTTCTGCCATGTGGCTGCCCTACATAGGTATTTATGAACAGCTGCAGACCATACCTGGCAGGATGTGCAGTTCACTGCCTCCGGCCACGGACTCATGGACTGTGCCTGCCAGGGGTTCCACAGGCATGGCCAGGTACAGGCCTCGATGTGCTACACTCACCAGCTGATGACAATTGTCCACTGGTACCAGGTCCCTCCTGGGACTGGCCAGGACCATGTGCATGTGGCCTGCTGTGGTGTGGTGTGGTGTGGTGTGGACAGCACACCCCCTTCACTACTGGGACTGCTACTGCCACTACGGGAGCCCCTTGGAGTCCTAGCACATCTACCTTGACTGTCAGCTGTTGGTGTTGCTGGCCCATGTCCACATGGGCGTCGTCGCGGCATCCCCACCACATGTTGAAGCATGGACACACCACAGCCAATGAGGGCCATCATCTCATCATGCCATCTATCCATGTGCTCAGTATAAGCATGGATGGCACCCAACAGTTCACATAGGCTGTCAATTACAGATGTGAGAGCAGCCCTCTGCAGCCTCAGGCCCTGTCTGGTATAACAATCCATAAGTGCCTGTGCCGCCATGACAGCCTGAAACATGTGCCTGCTGGTACCAGCTATGTCACCTATGCCAGGGGCATGATGTCCAGTGGCCCTACCACGAGCACCCTGGGACATCTGCCTATGTGGTGCCCTGCCTGACATCTGGCTATACCTGCTGCAACTAGACACAGTAGGCATGGTTACCACACTTTCTTGTGCACTGCCACCAAAAGCCAGATGCTCCTTCGCTATAGCTACTGGTGATGGGGTATGTGTAGGCACTGAAACTGTGTGTGGGTATGGGGTGGCGAAAAGGGGGATGTCAAATGTTGGTGCAGTGTTGGCCCCTTACAACCCTACCTGTGCCTCAACAGTACTATCATCATCTTCGGTGTCTGTATGGACACCAACATCAGATTGCATGCAGGAGGGATCCTGACCCACCTCGCCACCTGTGGGGGAAAACAATAAACGCACTTTAAAACCTGTACAGCATTGCCTAACAGTATACACACACACACACACACACACACACACACACACACACACACACACACACACACACACACACACACACACACACACACATACACACACACCTCTGTAATATGTATCTGTCCATGGCTTTACAGACAGTCCCATGTATATGTCCATGTGTTACCCCATCCTACATCACACTTGTTAACATACACACATTGATAACACTCATTAACATCTCAATCCTCTAAATGCCCACACAAGCGGCCACAACACAAGGCCTGTTGCTACTTTTTCCACCTGACCTGTGTGTGTAGTGGTTTTACATGGCCTCACTGCTGTCATTTGGTATGCACCCTCTGTATGTCTGGACATGATGTACATGGTCCCTATATGTGTGAGTTGCTATGTTGTATCCATATCTCGCACTGGTGTGACGTGTATGTAATGCTCAGTACATGCCAGATATGCTGCTCCTTCTGCCTATCATGTGACAACTGTAATATTTGGATACACTCCCTGGTGTTGAATAGTACTTCCCTAATGCATCTGTAGTGCTATATATGTGGGTTGTAGGTGACCTCTCTTCTGACTGCAATATTAAGGGTGCACCCAATGTCTACCTTCGCTCTGGATGCCTGTTCCCTGCTACAGACCATATTATACTATTTGCTGTCCTGTGATTACACACATGACAGGTATTCCTGGTGTGCAATGTGGGAGTCCATGTCCATGTACTGCATGGTCCCAAAGGGAGATACAGCCATATGAACACCCCACAATCACACATGTGCATACATGGCCACCCACACAAGCACACACATGCACACACACATCCTACATGCATCTACCTCCCTCCACTTCACCAGTGTGACCCTGCAGACAAACTAACTAACCACCAGGATGCACACACACACACACACACACACACACACACACACACACACACACACACACACACACACACACACACACACACACACACACACACACACACACACACACACACAAACATACAGGTGAGGTTGTACAATGATAGTACACACAATCCTCCTATTACCCATCTGTCAACATGCAGAACATATGGTACAGAACTGCATGCAGTTCAGCTATAGTCAATCCATGCTAGCAACAGTATACATGTGTGTGATGCATGTGCTGTGTCATTAGGTGCCCCTTCCCCTGGATACCACTGCACCCATGTACACAGTATTGCTGTGCACCTGTTCTGCACCCTGCCATGTACTGTGCACCACAACTCACAGGTGTACAATCCATTGCAGAATGTGTAGTACTGTGTCAGTTATGTCAGCTTTACTTCTCACAGCCCCTATGTTTTTCAGCAACACATACCTGGGATGATATGTGGACAGTTGTCATTGGTGAATGCCTGATGCCTGATTTACAGCTGCCAACATCAACAGACCATGTATGACCACTCCAATACTCTTACACTGACAACCATCAGAGCATACCGCGGCTATGGGGGTGTAAACACCTTTACTGATTTGACACACACATCCTTGATCTGCCATCAGACCACATCATCGCATTTCTTAGCAGTACACGAGCCTGATATGTGACATATGTCCTGTACTTTCACATGCAGTGTCTACAGATTGTGTTAGGTGTGCGGCTGCTGACCGCAATTCCTACACACCGTGTGGGCATATGTGTGCACACCCTTATCATGACAGTTTATCACACCTTTTGTGTGTACTCAGCAGTTACTACTCCTGGCAGGGGTATACCAGGGTGGGCCATCTGCATTTGCCGCTGTATCTTCAGTCTGCCCTACACATGTCCCCCAATTCTGCATGATTGCAAGCTCCACTCATGTGCACATCCCATGGTGTCACACACTGCCGTCACTATTGCTGTGTGGGTAGGGTTATGGCTGCCACAGGTCCTGAACCTGAATTTGTATAGATAGAGCCATTCCTAGCATCCTTAGGATCCCTGCTGTAGTGCACTGGTGTGTCATGCTGAAGCCCACCCTCCTTCAGCCTTTATGCAGATGCATGACAAGTAAGCCCTACACGTGTCACTTTGCAGTGTCCCATACATTGAACACTACATGTTGCAGTCTAGACCCATCTGATAATGTAGACTACTGTAATGTCTTATGCCACAGTGTATCTCTGCAGAAGCTGACATTGTCCTACAGGTATATACACTGGTGTTGCACTGTATATGGGTGTTGCTCCAAACATGTCCCTACTGTAACTCATGTCTACCACAAGTATGTGACTCCCTGTGGACACATTCCGCAATGACAGGATGTTAGTTATCATGCAGGTGTCTGACATACCCTTCCAATACCCCATCATGGTCACCCATGTGAGACCGTGCATTTCATAGCAACAATACATGCACATGTACAGCATGCATTCAGGGTAGGAGTGTTAGATGTGTGCATGGAATATACCATCACCATTACATGCCCGGTGTGTTGGCAAGCATCTACATAAAACATACTCACCAGCTACAGGCTACTGCCTTAGTGGTATCCCGGAGGGACCTACATAAGCGGGTGAGAGATGCAATGTCAGTGGCCACACCTTTGACAGTGCTACAGGGTGGGTGCAGTATTACAATACATCAGTGGTACATTCCCATGATACTATCACATCTGGACATCTGTTTATCACTACAATGCAGCAACACAATATATCTATGACATGTCAGAGATGCATAATCTACCTGTACCAATTCAGATGTATACACAACAGTGGTCTACTGATGTGCCCTGTGTCCTTACTTGCACACTCTTCAGCCAGTGTGTGGGTGACACCCACCTCCATGAAGGTGTCCAGTGGTTGACAGCTGGCTGGATGGGCAGGTGCCACGAGGGTGGCCAGGAGCTCCTCCACACATGTCGGGGGGGTGGCATGGCCCCCTCCTGTGGTGAGGTGATCCCCCCAGACTGCAGCAGCATGCCGACAGGCATTGCAAAGCAGGTCAGTACAATGATGCCGGACCTGCTCATAACTGCGGTTGTGCAGTCTGACATCATTGACCCAGTGGACTAGGTCATTCCACAGTGTGGTCTGCTCCTGCTGCTCTTGTGCAGCCCTGCCAAGCAGCACTAGGTAGTGCTGGATCAAGTGTGATATCACCACATCATTCTCTGCTTGTGAATAGGTGGGCAACAGTGCATGTGATATCTTGGCTGAAAGACATAAAGATGGAAACAGGTCTGAGCAATTCATATAGCAAGGTTACCACAGTTCGTAATACACATCTCTGTCACCCCCCCCCCACCATATCAGCTTCAACAAACTGTACACACAACTCATTAGGTATGGCTACAGCTTATCTACCAGTGTGACAGATATTGTATTGTACCACACTTTCTGCTATGTGATTGTAGCCATATACCCTGTGTGGACACTATCATTGCTGGCCTGTTACAGACTATTCACCTGCATGCCATTGTCAGGGCCACTATGGTTCCATATATGCCAGTGGTATAGCTGCTTTGAGATTGCTGCACATCTGACATTCTGTATTATTGGGGATATGTATGCATGTTGTTGGACATGTACCAGGATTGTGTAGACTATTACTACCAACATATGTTCAATAACAGTGACACAATAACATGTATATGTTCTATTCGCCAGCAGAATCACCTCTCCAAACCCATCTGCCCATGATACCTGGCCACATCACGTGCCTTAATATTGCTGCAACTCAAGTGCTCTAGGTTGCACTGCATCTGAATTGTTTTAGCTGTTTTTCTGTATATATAGACTTTTCTGTATATGTAGACTAGCTACTTATTCTACTGTATTACTGCCTCTTAAATCATTTTTCAGTTGTGCACTTGCCTTGCTTCATTCAAAACATTTTAAATCGCTAATTTTGTAGAGTTTTAATTGCATTTACTGTTTAGAGCTACACACTCAAGTGTGTTAGGCTTTTCTGTGTTTATTTGCTGTATTATTGCATTGTTTAGCCTGTTTTAACTAATATATATATATATATATATATATATATATATATATATATATATATATATATTATGTAGTTTGCTCGTTTCCTGTCTTTCCTAGCTAGTATATTCCAGGTTCTAGGCTTTGCTGGTTTCAGGACGTTATTTTCTGTGTTCAGAGCTATCCAGACCTTGCTGTGGTAGAGGGAAGTCCTACTGCTTACCAGTGGGAGTGGTGAGCATTGTATTGCCTATCTAACACTAGAGGAGTGGTTTCCAGCTCTGAAAATGTAATTTTATTAGTCATTTTGGGATGATTTCTATCCCTTTAAATTTTCTTGCTTAAAAATGTGTGTGTTTGCGCATTTTTTGCATCGTGCAGCACCTCGGGGCTACGGTTAGACTATTCCAGGTGCCAGAAAGTCTGCTCTTCAAATTTTCCCTTAGAACTAGATGGTTTCTCAGTAGTAGCACTAAAATCTGAACCCCTGTGACTAGCACTTGCTCCATAACCTGTTGGAAAGCACTAGTAAGCCTTAAACTAATACAAGCACTCAATTCTCCTTGTTAACAAGGAGAAATTAATTGTAGGCACTAAACAGCCTATAATTGCAAAGTACCTTGCAAAGGTAAGGGAAAATAGCTCCTGTACTTTATAAAAAAAGCACCTAAACAGGCATGTCCAAGGGTCAGCTTCTGGTGATTTCTCCTGTCTACCTGGTGAATCTGGTCATACTAGGGCAATGCAACAACTGCCTCATGTGCACAGACGACCCTCTCCTCCTACCACCCAACACTACAACCTGTGAGAGATGCACTTACATAGCCAAACTGGAAGCAAAGCTCTCTCCAGCCAAGAATGTGCTAGACAGTCAAGAGGAGAAGGTTAACACCTGCACTACACCTCAAGCAACACATAGCCCTGCAAAACCCACATCATCAACACCCACACATAGCAACACTAAACCCACATATGTGGAGGCCCTTAACATTAACCTGCCCAAGCAACAAGGACCTCCAAAGCTGAAACGCAAACAAACACCAGTCACAACCAAAGTGACACATAGCTCACAACACTAGTGTGCCACCCAACAACAGTCCCTAAGGCAAGACAACATACTCAACACTTTAGTCATAGGTGACTATAGTCAGGCACACTTATGTCCCACTCACCAGGCTGAACAAGAAGAAAATTACAGTCAGCTGCCTGTCGGGTGCCAGGATATGCCACATAATGCATGCCCTCAAGTCACTCCACAACAAGTAGAAATACAACTCTGTCATTGTCCATGGTGGAGTGAATGACTTGCGATGTACCTCCCTGGACTACATGAAAAGAGACATGGAAGAGCTCTCAGATCATGTGGCCCAGGCAGGTATGACCCTAGCCCTGAGTAGCATCCTGCCTAAGCCCAGAATGAAACCACAGTATAAGGACAAAATGATTGACTTCAAAAATTGGCTAAGTTTCTGGTGTCATTCAAAGGGGATCCAGTATCTGTCTGCCTGGGATGACATGATCGACAAACCACGATGCTTTGTAAGAGATGGTCTTCACCTGTTCCCTGGGATTCAGGTTACTGGCTAAAGCTCTTGCCACCCATATAGTGCCTTTTTTAGGCAAGGTTCAAATGATAAACCATCATCCATAACAGATACAAGCATGCAAAATCAGAAGGTAATGCTACTCAATGCTAGAAGTCTAAACCTCAAAATGCACTCTCTTGAAGCACTCCTAAAAATGAAGAACATCGATATCTGTGCAGTAACCGAGACATGGTTCAAGACTCCAGAGACCACCCCTGCAATACCAGGCTACAACTCTTAACACACTTTTCGGCCACCAAACCAAGACTGAAACACTAAAGGTGGAGGAGTGTCCATATTCACCAAGGATATTTACACCTCCAGGCTAGTTGCCCAGCAGAATGCATCTGAAATTCTCCAGGTGCAACTAACACTAGGCAAGACTGCAATCCAAATTGTAGCTTGCTACAGATCCCCCACTATGCCCCAAGATTCTCACTACACCTTTCTAAACATACCAGAAAATATTAAGATACAACCAAACACCCTAATACTGGGTGATTTCAACTACCCTGCCATTAACTGGGAAAACTACTCAGGTAGCAACACCTTTTCTCAACGGTTCTTGGAATTCATAAATTCCAACGCCCTGGATCAACTAATCCATTGTCCCACCAGGGGCTCCAGTATCATAGACCTGGTCATTACCAACATGGGAGATAGATGCTCCACACTAGTGGTCACCCCCTCATTGGTCAGGTCTGACCATAAGCAAATCACCCTTGACATCCACATCCCACACCACCCCCCAGTAAGGAAACCTCTGTAAAAAACTTTTCCAAAGCCAACTTCATGCTACTTAAGTCAGAAGTGACAAACTTCATAGCACCCATCCAGACTGGAGCTGAAAGTTCGACTGCTGAATCCTACACTAAGGCACTGTATGAGCACATCCACTCATGCATGAATCATGCCATCCCAAATAGAACCAAGATGCCCTCCTCCAAAAAAAGGAAGCCAATCTGGTGGTCCCCTGCTATAAACAGACTACACAACAGAAGGAAGAAACTGTTGCAGAAAAGAGGAAAATCCCAGGATGCAAAAAACTCCCTCACCAGCCTCAGTAAGAAGCTTAAATCCCTCATAAAATCCCCAAAAGCTAATTACGAAAATAAAATTGCCAAAGATTCCAAAGGCAACCACAAGGCACTCTATAGTTATGTCAAGAATCTAAATGGCAATGCTCAGATCTGCTCTGAGCTACAACAGAATGGCATTAAACATACTGATCCCAAGGATATTGTCAATATCCTAGCAGATCGATTTAGTGCCAACTTAACCCCCCTCTCACCCCCTAAAGGGCCCAACTCATTACCAAAAGATTGCCAAATTCCGGTAATCATGGCCACACAGGTAGAAACCGCACTCTCCAAAGCTAAGAATACAGCATCCATGGGACCAGATGACATCCGAGGCTGTGTGCTACATGAACTACAAAATGAAATGGCACCTCACCTAAGTGTCATGTTTAATCATAGTCTCACCTCAGGCTTCGTGCCCACTGAGTAGTGCACAGCTACAGTCATCCCACTCCACAAGTGAGGAATCCACCTTTGATCCCAGGAACTACTGTCCCATCAGTCTGATGAGCCTGATCTGCGAGGGCATGGAATGCATTAATATGGAACATATAGCAAAGACATTGGCAACCTTCAAAAACTGGACCACACCCTGTTTGGGTTTGTGAAGGGCCGATGTTGTCTCCTGAACCTGATTGACTTCTTTGAATCAGTCTTCAGAGCTGTGGACTAGGGTAAGCCAGTACACACAGCCTATCTGGACATTGCCAAGGCCTTCAACACCATCCCCCACTCTGGAATCACAGATAAACTTACTAAGCTGGGCATAAATCCCTACGTCACTCGATGGGGTCCCAACTGGCTTACTGACAGAACCCACACTGTAAAAGTAGCTGACTCCAAATCCAGCTCCAGACAAGTGACGAGTAGAGTACCTCAGGGTTCAGTCCTGGGACCGCTCTTGTTTGGCATCTACTTCTCTGCTGAACAGGCCAACACTAAGGGACTCTGGCTAACAAAGTTCGCATATGACTGAAAACTATGAGCCATTCTTGAATCCCCAAATGATGTGGATATTCTACAAAAGGGCCTTACAGAAACAGATGCTTGGTGCAAAAGCCATGGGATCAAGCTTAATGCCAAGAAATGTATAGTTATCCTTTTTGGGAAAAAACATGTACCCATGAATTACCACATAGGTGGCAGTACAATAAACACCAAAAGTGTGATGAGAGACTTAGGGACACAGGTGGACAGTGGTCTCACCTTCGATAACCACATCACCGCAACAGTCAGGAAATCCTTCTATGTGGCATACCTCATCACTAAAGGCTTTTCATCCAGAAAAAAGGATGTCATTGTCCCACTGTACTCATCCCTCATTCGATCCATTATAGAGTACAACACCCTGTTTGATATGTACCTCACAAGACATCTGCAACAGCTGAAAAGGCCGCAGAAATACCTCACTAAAAGAATCACAGGCCTAAAGCAGATGCCCTATGCTGATCATCTAAAAAACCCACAGCTATACTCTGTGGCATATCGTCTACTCAGAGGCAATCTCTGCTTAACCTACAAGGTCATGTCAAACCCTGAGCTGTTGGACATGTTCCACTTAAAGAAATCCCAATCCCTCAGAGCCACATGCTCCAGGGATCTAAACCTTGTCATCACAATGAACAAAACATGCTGGAAGGATAGATTCCTGACCCAGAGACTCATCATACTCTGGAATAGACTGCCCATACATGTCAAGCAGAGCTCCTCCTTGGCCCTCTTCAAAAGGAAACTTGACAATTGGATGGGAGATAGGAAATTCTCCCCGATGATCGCATCAGTCGCCCTGCTAGACAGGGGTCCAGGGAAGTAAATATTGTGGGAAGAAATATCCAGGGAATTGTTTGGCTAGGCTTGTACAGGTCCTAGGGACGATAGCCTAGTACCAACCTATGAACCTATGAACCTATGAACCTGGGGGCCTCCTCATGTACTGGTCCAGCAATACCATCAAGTGGAACCAACGCAGGGGATGTTGCCCCCCCCCCCCCTTGGGGCACACACAGACATGTTCCTGTCCCTTGAGGTCAGGTCTAGGGTCTGTTCCATACTGGGCTCCACAGACACATGTGGGATGTGCTACATCAGTCTGAGGCACCCAGTACACATTCACAGGGCCAACATGCTCCTCCTGCCCAGCCTCCAAACCAGGCACCTTCAGGACGTGGACTGCTGTTGTGAGTAGCAGTGGGTGGGAGGCTTGTTCCCATTGTGCCCATATTGGGGCCCATGGGGCGTCCACATCACAGACCACACAAACCATCCAGAGTGTTTACCCACCACATGTGTCATATACCATCCCTGTAGAGTGTCCTGTATATCTACCAACCCTGACCACCTCCACAAGTGTACCTGCCATGCTTCCCCATATTCCCATTGCATACTTCACAGACGGGGGCAATGTGGTCCCAACAAGGGAATAACATGTGACATACCCATCCATGTTGCACACACTGCCAGCTTTGGATATCTGTGTACATTGCTATTTGTGCTGGTGCCTCGCACATAGCATCATCACTGTGGTAGTAATATAGGGGACATGTCTTTACATACATATAAGTTTGTGTGTGTGTTTGTATATATGTAGACATGTGCATATAGGTATATATTTATATATGTGTAGATATATGTGATGTATATATGTCCACATATATATGTCTACACATGGGTATCTGTATATTTGTGGACATACATACTGATATACATATATATCTTTATATATTATATATGTGACATATGTACACATATGCATCCCTATATGTGGGGTACATTCAGACATCAGCTCCACAATCTCACAACACCTTTCTGTATAGCTGCACTGTTCTGCCTAGCTACAATACAGACAGGTGCCGCATATGGACACAGCCTGACATTAGGGGGGTATATGTAGGACCCAATTGCAGGTAATCATATTACACACCTATGGCATTCCAGCATGCTACATTACAGATTAACCTGAATATCCTGCCAGTGGTGGGCTGTGGGTCCCACTTGTCCATCATAATGGCATTACTTCCACCACCAGCTATTGGCCACATAATATACATACTTCCCATTACACAACACACACTATGATGGCTTACATCTTGTCAGTCAGTCAGTGCTGACCTGCACAGTTGACGGCTATGGCCCACTACCCACAAGTACAGACACTATTGTCCATAGCAGTTGCTCAGTTGAACATCATCACAACAACACCTGATGGCACATATAAATCATTCCACATCATCTATCTCATTATTATGGACCAGGTACTACATTCTATTACATGTATATGTACTTCACATACCTGTTGTGGGAATGATGCCTTGATGAATGAATGCTGAATAAATGCCATTGCTTTAGTTTTTTTTAAGTTTTTTTTTTCTTCCTTTCTCTCTTTCTCTCTCTCCAGTAAATGGAATGATCTGCTTTAAATAGATTTCAGCATGTCTTTAGTAGGTGATGCACATGATCAGGTGATGGCCTCTGCACCAGTCTGTGTCCTCCATTTGCTAACTGCATGCAGCTTGCTGTGTAGTACTTCCAATTACCACTGTCATGGCAACCACCTACTATAAATCCCTACATGATGTGAGTGTGGTCCCTTTACCTTTCCTGTGTGATGGACATCTTTCCTGTTTGTGGGCATCAGTGTTACAGACAGCAGGTAGCAATACCTCTTACAGGAGAACCTGCACACTCAGGCCAGCTACATATTTGTAGGAGGTTCCAGAACTACAGACAGAGTGTGAGTAGAGTTGTGTTATGCTTTGTATAGTACTGGTGTTACAGGATTTGTGTGTGCATACTAGTTTACCTTGGAATGCAGTCTATCTGCATAGCTCTCAACTGTGGGCCTATCCTCTTGATGGCCAGATGTGTGCCTATCATGTTTTGTCTCTCCACCACACAGGTCTTGTGTCAGATATTTCACTGGCAGTGTGTGTGTTGAGTGTTATCAGTACATGGCTACATCCATTTATGTTTCTAACCTCAAATCCCTGACTAAGGGTATGTTACAGACTATCCTGTAACACCAGTGACTTGCTTACTGTATGGCACCAGTTTTCCACATATGGGCCTGTGTACCAGCCTCTGTCCTTCACTTACATACCAAGCTCTGACATATGACATGCTGTCAGGGGTAGTTCTGTAGTAGGCTGTGAGTATATCATGCTGCCATTCCTGCCATCAGTCCACTGCTGTTGTATCCCCCATACATACGGTGGGGCTGGGGCCATATATGTGTGGGCTTCACCTAAGCAATACATGTGTGCCCTTATGCACTCCAGAGGACAGTGTATGTAACAGTGGTATATGGCCCTGTATTATTTAGTTTAGGGGGGTTACACCATAAATAACCTAGGCTGTTACAAAATGTGGGGGTATCAGGGGTGAGCTGCCTTAAGGTATCTGGATGTACAGTACCATACAATTCACCTATAGTTAACTTAGTTGCATAAATTGGGTTAATGCAGGCCTACTGTCTCCTGCAGTACAGAATGTTCTGTTTGTCAGTGTGCTTGTGATGGCATCAGTTATGCCTTGTTATGTAACAGTTACATCCCATTGTGTCAACTGAAGTCTTTACCACCTACTGATTGTGTACAGAGTGTAGATAGAGGCTACTGAACTATACGCCTGCATTACTTACTGTTGATTGTTTGGTATTCTGTGGCCCAGTCTGTCTTTACTATTGTACTATTTGAAGGGCATGGTCTGGACAGCAACATTTGTGAACTTTTCCAGGCTACTGTATTAGTATAACTGTTTCACAGTTGCATTACTCTGTTTATATGGATGTCAGGGTTTGAACAGCTATATGACATGACATATAAAATTGTAATAGTGCACAAATAAAGGTTTTCCATTTATGCAAACCTGTGTGTGGTGTTATATCCTATGACCTCTCTGTGGGTATATGTTGCAGGCAACGAATGTCATTTGTATTGGTGGCTCATACAGTGTCCAGTTGTTAAGGTGTTAACTGTAGGCATAGTGGCTGTTCCATATTGTGTGCACCTTCTACCTATGTATCTTACTGTACATATCTCTTCATGTGTATGTGTAGTCACATATATATCCATATATATGTATATATATATATATATATATATATATATATATATATATATATATATATATATATATATCTGTAGCTGCATATATGTGTCTGCGTATATGTATCCTGGGGATGTTGGTAGCTTCCACATTGTACATTTCCTATGGGAGCCAGACTGTACTGCATGATATGTTACCAATACCAGCCTGACATCATACAGGTGGGATGCAGTACTGTTAATATCTTGTGCCCATGTCGTGTCAGGTCCTGGTTATGGGATATGCAACACTTGGTAGTTAGTGTACTGCAGGGCGGACAGGTTTGGCCGTGGGGGGTAAACCTATTCGTACGAGACATATATTGTTTGGGGCCTCTCAACCCCATTAATGGTGCATGTGGACATATATGTTTTATTTATTTTCCCATTGTTATCTACAGATGTATGTCCATATATACCTATATATATATATATATATATATATATATATATATATATATATATATATATATATATATATATATATATATATATATCTGCTTACATAAATATAACTATGTCCATATATACCTACATATATATATATATATATATATATATATATATAGATATGTTTACACATATGTAACTGGCTGTATATATTTAGACATATAGATGTAGACATATATATATATATATATATATATATATATATATATATATATATATCTATATATATATATATATATATATATATATATATATATATAGATGTAGCTAAACACAAACTCTCTGAACAAACGGCGTGTATACCTCCTGCCCAAACGCCAAAGATGCATAACACATTGTGGAAAACTTCCTTGTAATCACAGAAGAGCCAGGTCAGATAGCCCAAATGAATAAAAGACACAAAATTTATTGCACAATCCTCATTAAGCACTTTCACCTACTCAGAACGTAGGCTTCATCAGAACATTTTAAAGTTAACATTCAGTTGCTTATATATTGTTTGATTTTGGCGCCAATTCTAGTTGCTACCTAGAATTAAAGTGATATACACTAAAAACATTTTCACAAGACTAAAAAAGTCATTTCATAAAAAACACATAACAAAGGTTATACCTTAAACAACTTAAAACACATCGAATTATTTTAAAAATGCAATGTTATATAGTATATTAGATGTATTCTAATATACTTTTCATAGATATACTTTCATTTAGGCCAGGAGGGGTGGTAACATCTGTTAATATTTGCCAATAACATTCCTTAAATGACAAATAATTCTTTGTATTACCCCCCTGGGATTGGATTTAACGATCTCTAAAATACCAAATCTAAATTGGTGTTCTATCCCTTTGTTCATAACATGCTTTGCCAAGGCATTTTTTTCATCCATTTTCTTAATGCAATACATATGAGCATAAATTCTCTTTCAAAATTTCTACTAAGTTTTGCCTATATAATATGAAGGACATACTGTACATTTTGCCATGTATACCAAGAACTTACTATTGCAGTTACCCTTCTTAAAGAAAATTTTTGTTCTATTGTAATTTGACAGTTTTAACTCACTATCCTGTAACATATAACTGCACTGATTACAATTACCACATCTCTTGGTATAAATGTTTTTGTCACAACTATTATAATTCTCTTCACATTTACCTTTCTCTAATAGGTTTTTTAAATTAGATGCCATTTTGTATACAAAATTCAGTTTTTTACCCAATATTTCAATCATTACATCATTGGTTAGTAGAGTGTACCAATATTTATTTAATATGTATTTAACTTCATTACTATAGGGACTAAATTCAACTATACATGCCCTACCTAGGCTGTTTTTAGACACCTTTCCTTTTATGTCTGTATTAATGGCCAAAGATTCCTGATGGTTAGTTCCCAATAAAGGGAATAAATTAGTACTCCATCTTTGCATAAGTTCTATACTAATCATAGTCATCATTTTGACACTATAACCCCTTTCCACAAATAAGGACATAATGAACTGTATTTCCTGGTTAACTTCTTCAAGGGATGTAGTCATTCTCGGGGCTCTAATACATTGGCCTTTGAATATATTAATCTTAGTTTTAGTTGGATGACAGCTTTCATAGTCCAAATATGAATTTGTAAATGTTTCCTTTCTGTAAATTCTGGAATGAAACTTGCTATCTCTCTTTGTCACCATTGTGTCCAAATAAGGTACCCCATAATCATTACTCTGTGATGTAAATTTCAAAAAGCTACTACTCTGATTTAAGTACTTTACAAAGTCCTCAAAAGTTTCCTGACTACCTTCCCATATGATATATATGTTGTCCAAAAAACGTGAATAGTATTTTATGGACCTCATATATTCACTTTGAAGAATATTATTCGTTTCCCAATCCAACATAACTAGGTTTGCGTATATGGGGGCACACGCTGCCCCCATAGCTACGCCCCTAGTTTGTTTGAAATTCTCTCCTTCGTTGTATATAAAATTGTGTTCTAACACTATAGACATCAAATCATACACAAGGCGAGTCTTTTCTTTAGTCAAATCACTGTATCTGTACATACTATTAAAAAATGCCTCAAGACCTTCAACCTTGAGTATGCAAGTAAATAGGTCTACAACGTCTATGGACGCAAAAATCAAGTTTTCAGATGTCAAAGTAGTGGGAAAGTTTTTTAAGAATTCCCACAAATCCTTGACCATATGTTGCACCTTGTTGTAAATATGTTTCAATAATGAATCTATTAATACTCCCATTGGAAATGTTTTAGATTTACTGTCCGAAACTATGGGCCTAAATGGTGGATCTAGTAAGTTCTTATGGACTTTTGGTATTCCAACCATAATTGCTAGTATGGGATGTTCAACTTTAATGAAGTTGTATATTTCCTCATTTATCACATTATCCAATAGAAATTCTTCCACATAATAGTCAATCTTTCTGTATGCTGTGTTTAATTTATTCAAAGATATGACCTCATACTTCTCTGTGTCATGCAATATTTCAAATATTTTGCTGTTATACTCCATTTTGTCATATACCACAATTCCTCCTCCCTTATCGGGCTTCATAATTCTAACTTTATCACTCTTCCTCAAGTCCATAAGTGTTCTCATTTCCTCATCAGTTAAGTTGTTCATACTCTTATTTGACCTCCTTTTCATTTTATAAATGTCGTGTGTGACTAATTTTTCATATCTATGGATTTCAGGATTCATTACAGGCATAAAGGTGCTTTTTTTCTTTAAAGAATTATCATAGTTTCCTGTAATTGTTTTTTTATCCTTAAACATGATTGCTAGATTTAGCTTCCTAACATACTTCTTAATTTCACAAATGGTGTCTACTACTCTAAAAGTTGGAGTTGGAATGAATTTCATGCCTTTGGATAGAAGACTGAAGTGAACTGGACTCAAAATTAAATTAGTGTAATTAAAAATCTGAAAGTTGTTAAACTTATTAATAACACCATTATGAACACTTCCAGAATCTACCCTATTTATGTTACTAATGGTATCTACTCCATCTACCAAGCTTGATAGTCCCTGTATTCTTTCTTCTTCCATGTATTGTTCTTGGTCCATTTCTTGTACCCCTTTCTGTAGTATACCTGTTGAAAAATTTCCTTACCATCTCCATCATTCTGTCTATCTTGTGTGTATTGTGAAAACTGTTTCCATGTATATGCCGTCCCTACTTCATATTGTTCCTTGTCCCTACTTAATTTTTTACTTTTTCTAGTAAATGCTGTCTGATTTTTATATTCAGCATTTTCAAATTGTTTATGATATAACTTTTCCCAATTCATAAACATTAAATCAGACAATATTTTTTCATTCAACTGATCCACTTCACTTAATAATATACATAATTTGGCATCATTAAACTTCATAATTTTCTTCATGTATTCTATACCAAAACTGTCAAAAAGTAAATTGAATTAATTAATAATTTCTTTAGTTAAATCAATTCCTATTGGAACCTTAAAAAATCGAAGGCCCATAGGTACAATGCCTAAATTAATACAGTGAGCTAAATATGCATTATCTAATTTGATAGAATTTATGACATTTAATTTTCTACCAAATTCATAAATTATTTCTTTTAATGTCCCATTGTGCTTAGAATTGCCATTAACTTTTCTGTTTTGTTTGTTGGCTTCAAAACCACAGTCAATTTCTAAAAAGTCTTTAAGAAAGCACTCTGGGTTTTTTTGTTGCTGTTAACTGTTCTAAACTGAGTGCTTTCAATAACAGTACCTTTTTGCTCCCGTAAATTTCCAGTGGCATTTGCATACGTTTTGATACAATTCCCCATTTTCGGTCTGGTACCAGTTCTCCTTACTTCCTCAGCCATGTTAGCAAAAGAAAAGTCAAATGTGAAGTCCGTAGGCGCCAATCTACTGTTTACTTTGTCAACTAAACCTTCAGCTGGTAAATCGATACCTTGCGACTGCAAAGTTACTGGTTTTTGCCCATTAGGGATACCCGGTGAAGAAGTAATTAACATGTCCGTTTGCGTGATGTTATGATCACCCGATTTGGTTAAATGACTGTCTCCATGAAAAGAGACTACTTCGTCCCTTTTGTCACTATCCGATCCGATATAGTGCCTGCTAGAAGCTGTTCCCTTAGCGGCTACCGACGTACCTGCTCCCTGCTGTAACAAGGAGTTCACCACTTCCACGAGCTTGCCAATTTCACCTCTGAGCATCTTGACTTCATCCCGAATCTCCATTAATTCATCACTTTGAAGGGGAGAGGCTGCTCCAAAAGAATTACGCATCTCCTCCATACTACAGAACAAATGCAGCTAAACACAAACTCTCTGAACAAACGGCGTGTATACCTCCTGCCCAAACGCCAAAGATGCATAACACATTGTGGAAAACTTCCTTGTAATCACAGAAGAGCCAGGTCAGATAGCCCAAATGAATAAAAGCCACAAAATTTATTGCACAATCCTCGTTAAGCGCTTTCACCTACTCAGAACGTAGGCTTCATCAGAACATTTTAAAGTTAACATTCAGTTGCTTATATATTGTTTGATTTTGGCGCCAATTCTAGTTACTACCTAGAATTAAAGTGATATACACTAAAAACATTTTCACAAGACTAAAAAAGTCATTTCATAAAAAACACATAACAAAGGTTATACCTTAAACAACTTAAAACACATCGAATTATTTTAAAAATGCAATGTTATATAGAATATTAGATGTATTCTAATATACTTTTCATAGATATACTTTCATTTAGGCCAGGAGGGGTGGTAGCCTCTGTTAATATTTGCCAATAACATTCCTTAAATGACAAATAATTCTTTGTATTACCCCCCCCGGGATTGGATTTAACGATCTCGAAAATACCAAATCTAAATTGGTGTTCTATCCCTTTGTTCATAGCATGCTTTGCCAAGGCATTTTTTTCATCCATTTTCTTAATGCAATACATATGAGCATAAATTCTCTTTCTAAATTTCTGCTCAGTTTTGCCTATATAATATGAAGGACATACTGTACATTTTGCCATGTATACCAAGAACTTACTATTGCAGTTACCCTTCTTAAAGAAAATTTTTGTTCTATTGTAATTTGACAGTTTTAACTCACTATCCTGTAACATATAACTGCACTGATTACAATTACCACATCTCTTGGTATAAATGTTTTTGTCACAATATATAAGCAACTGAATGTTAACTTTAAAATGTTCTGATGAAGCCTACGTTCTGAGTAGGTGAAAGCGCTTAACGAGGATTGTGCAATAAATTTTGTGGCTTTTATTCATTTGGGCTATCTGACCTGGCTCTTCAGTGATTACAAGGAAGTTTTCCACAACGTGTTACGCATCTTTGGCGTTTGGGCAGGAGGTATACACGCCATTTGTTCAGAGAGTTTGTGTTTAGCTGCATTTGTTCTGTAGTATGGAGGAGATGCGTAATTCTTTTGGAGCAGCCTCACCCCTTCAAAGTGACAAATTAATGGAGATTCGGGATGAAGTCAAGATGCTCAGAGGTGAAATTGGCAAGCTCGTGGAAGTGGTGAACTCCTTGTTACAGCAGGGAGCAGGTACGTCGGTAGCCGCTAAGGGAACAGCTTCTAGCAGGCACTATATCGGATCGGATAGTGACAAAAGGGACGAAGTAGTCTCTTTTCATGGAGACAGTCATTTAACCAAATCGGGTGATCATAACATCACGCAAACGGACATGTTAATTACTTCTTCACCGGGTATCCCTAATGGGCAAAAACCAGTAACTTTGCAGTCGCAAGGTATCGATTTACCAGCTGAAGGTTTAGTTGACAAAGTAAACAGTAGATTGGCGCCTACGGACTTCACATTTGACTTTTCTTTTGCTAACACGGCTGAGGAAGTAAGGAGAACTGGTACCAGACCGAAAATGGGGAATTGTATCAAAACGTATGCAAATGCCACTGGAAATTTACGGGAGCAAAAAGGTACTGTTATTGAAAGCACTCAGTTTAGAACAGTTAACAGCAACAAAAAAAAAAAAACAGAGTGCTTTCTTAAAGACTTTTTAGAAATTGACTGTGGTTTTGAAGCCAACAAACAAAACAGAAAAGGTAATGGCAATTCTAAGCACAATGGGACATTAAAAGAAATAATTTATGAATTTGGTAGAAAATTAAATGTCATAAATTCTATCAAATTAGATAATGCATATTTAGCTCACTGTATTAATTTAGGCATTGTACCTATGGGCCTTCGATTTTTTAAGGTTCCAATAGGAATTGATTTAACTAAAGAAATTATTAATTAATTCAATTTACTTTTTGACAGTTTTGGTATAGAATACATGAAGAAAATTATGAAGTTTAATGATGCCAAATTATGTATATTATTAAGTGAAGTGGATCAGTTGAATGAAAAAATATTGTCTGATTTAATGTTTATGAATTGGGAAAAGTTATATCATAAACAATTTGAAAATGCTGAATATAAAAATCAGACAGCATTTACTAGAAAAAGTAAAAAAATAAGTAGGGACAAGGAACAATATGAAGTAGGGACGGCATATACATGGAAACAGTTTTCACAATACACACAAGATAGACAGAATGATGGAGATGGTAAGGAAATTTTTCAACAGGTATACTACAGAAAGGGGTACAAGAAATGGACCAAGAACAATACATGGAAGAAGAAAGAATACAGGGACTATCAAGCTTGGTAGATGGAGTAGATACCATTAGTAACATAAATAGGGTAGATTCTGGAAGTGTTCATAATGGTGTTATTAATAAGTTTAACAACTTTCAGATTTTTAATTACACTAATTTAATTTTGAGTCCAGTTCACTTCAGTCTTCTATCCAAAGGCATGAAATTCATTCCAACTCCAACTTTTAGAGTAGTAGACACCATTTGTGAAATTAAGAAGTATGTTAGGAAGCTAAATCTAGCAATCATGTTTAAGGATAAAAAAACAATTACAGGAAACTATGATAATTCTTTAAAGAAAAAAAGCACCTTTATGCCTGTAATGAATCCTGAAATCCATAGATATGAAAAATTAGTCACACACGACATTTATAAAATGAAAAGGAGGTCAAATAAGAGTATGAACAACTTAACTGATCAGGAAATGAGAACACTTATGGACTTGAGGAAGAGTGATAAAGTTAGAATTATGAAGCCCGATAAGGGAGGAGAAATTGTGGTATATGACAAAATGGAGTATAACAGCAAAATATTTGAAATATTGCATGACACAGAGAAGTATGAGGTCATATCTTTGAATGAATTAAACACAGCATACAGAAAGATTGACTATTATGTGGAAGAATTTCTATTGGATAATGTGATAAATGAGGAAATATACAACTTCATTAAAGTTGAACATCCCATACTAGCAATTATGGTTGGAATACCAAAAGTCCATAAGAACTTACTAGATCCACCATTTAGGCCCATAGTTTCAGGCAGTAAATCTAAAACATTTCCAATGGGAGTATTAATAGATTCATTATTGAAACATATTTACAACAAGGTGCAACATATGGTCAAGGATTCGTGGGAATTCTTAAAAAACTTTCCCACTACTTTGACATCTGAAAACTTGATTTTTGCATCCATAGACGTTGTAGACCTATTTACTTGCATACCCAAGGTTGAAGGTCTTGAGGCATTTTTTAATAGTATGTACAGATACAGTGATTTGACTAAAGAAAAGACTCGCCTTGTGTATGATTTGATGTCTATAGTGTTAGAACACAATTTTATATACAACGAAGGAGAGATTTTCAAACAAACTAGGGGCGTAGCTATGGGGGCAGCGTGTGCCCCCATATACGCAAACCTAGTTATGTTGGATTGGGAAACGAATAATATTCTTCAAAGTGAATATATGAGGTCCATAAAATACTATTCACATTTTTTGGACGACATATATATCATATGGGAAGGTAGTCAGGAAACTTTTGAGGACTTTGTAAAGTACTTAAATCAGAGTAGTAGCTTTTTGAAATTTACATCACAGAGTAATGATTATGGGGTACCTTATTTGGGCACATTGGTGACAAAGAGAGATAGCAAGTTTCATTCCAGAATTTACAGAAAGGAAACATTTACAAATTCATATTTGGAGTATGAAAGCTGTCATCCAACTAAAACTAAGATTAATATATTCAAAGGCCAATGTATTAGAGCCCTGAGAATGACTACATCCCTTGAAGAAGTTAACCAGGAAATACAGTTCATTACGTCCTTATTTGTGGAAAGGGGTTATAGTGTCAAAATGATGAATATGATTAGTATAGAACTTATGCAAAGATGGAGTGCTAATTTATTCCCTTTATTGGGAACTAACCATCAGGAATCTTTGGCCATTAATACAGACATAAAAGGAAAGGTGTCTAAAAACAGCCTAGGTAGGGCATGTATAGTTGAATTTAGTCCCAATAGTAATGAAGTTAAATACATATTAAATAAATATTGGTACACTCTACTAACCAATGATGTAATGATTGAAATATTGGGTACAAAACCGAATTTTGTATACAAAATGGCATCTAATTTAAAAAACCTATTAGAGAAAGGTAAATGTGAAGAGAATTATAATAGTTGTGACAAAAACATTTATACCAAGAGATGTGGTAATTGTAATCAGTGCGGTTATATGTTACAGGATAGTGAGTTAAAACTGTCAAATTACAATAGAACAAAAATTTTCTTTAAGAAGGGTAACTGCAATAGTAAGTTCTTGGTATACATGGCAAAATGTACAGTATGTCCTTCATATTATATAGGCAAAACTGAGCAGAAATTTAGAAAGAGAATTTATGCTCATATGTATTGCATTAAGAAAATGGATGAAAAAAATGCCTTGGCAAAGCATGTTATGAACAAAGGGATAGAACACCAATTTAGATTTGGTATTTTAGAGATCGTTAAATCCAATCCCAGGGGGGGTAATACAAAGAATTATTTGTCATTTAAGGAATGTTATTGGCAAATATTAACAGATGCTACCACCCCTCCTGGCCTAAATGAAAGTATATCTATGAAAAGTATATTAGAATACATCTAATATACTATATAACATTGCATTTTTAAAATAATTCGATGTGTTTTAAGTTGTTTAAGGTATAACCTTTGTTATGTGTTTTTTATGAAATGACTTTTTTAGTCTTGTGAAAATGTTTTTAGTGTATATCACTTTAATTCTAGGTAGCAACTAGAATTGGCGCCAAAATCAAACAATATATAAGCAACTGAATGTTAACTTTAAAATGTTCTGATGAAGCCTACGTTCTGAGTAGGTGAAAGCGCTTAACGAGGATTGTGCAATAAATTTTGTGGCTTTTATTCATTTGGGCTATCTGACCTGGCTCTTCTGTGATTACAAGGAAGTTTTCCACAACGTGTTACGCATCTTTGAAGTTTGGGCAGGAGGTATACACGCCGTTTGTTCAGAGAGTATATATAGATGTAGGCATTTGTATGTATATATGTTCATATATATATATATATATATATATATATATATATATATATATATATATATATATAGATATATATATAGATATATATGTGTTGTATCTGTTTAGATATTAATATATCACACGCACACATATACATCTAAATGTTGGAATACATTCTCTGTACTGTTGACTGGGCTGGATAATATGTTTGTGAATACATCAGGGTTACATATATCTGACATGGCTTAGTGGTAAATCACTTTGGCTATGGTGTGCAGGGTTCTGGGTTGGAGTCTTGCAGAGGCTGTTAATTTTGTTGCTGGGCAGAACAATATACAACAACCCTATACTCTCAAAACTCTTAATCCCATATAATAATCTGAACTCCTTACGCTCTTCTAGCAAACTCCTTGCAAGCTTAACTAAGTCTAATAATACAGCTGGTGACTCTCTGTTTACTAACACAGCAGAAAAAAACTGGAACCTACTACCCAGTGAACTAACACTAATTACATCCTTGCCACTCTTTAAACAAAAACTAAAAAAAATACCTCCAAAGGCACTGGCTATGCCCTTGTAGTAACCCTGACTAACAACTGCCTTTTACCCCTGTTTCTTCCTCTTCTAACCATACTTCCAAACATTTAAATACTTAGTCTTGTAATTAAGACTGACACTATTTAAACTCTAATAAACTTATTGCTTAAATCCTTTAACCTGATGTGAACTATTGTACATAATAATTACTGTATTATATCTGTTTTAGCTTTCTTAAGCTATATTATGTTCACTGTACTTTTCTTAAGTGTTTTTGATCTCTGATATGTTATAACTACCTGTTCATTTGGTTTATTAATCCTAATTAACATGTAACAATATTTTTACATATTTGTATATCTGTGCGGAGCTTTTCTCCTCGGGCCTCTACTGAAAATGGATATATATCCAGCTAGACTAGCCCGGTTAACAAATGTAAAATAAAATAAAAATAAATAAATAAACAAGGGTTGTTGGATACAGAGTGATTAAGGCACTTTTGAGCAATTGTAAGTGGGTTTGCATGGGTTTGCACAGAGGTAAGCACTGCTAACTTCCGGTTACAGTTTCTTACACTGATTTAGCTTCTAAGTTGCTTAACCAGTGTAGGTATTGCTTACCTCCATGCAAACAGGCTTAAACCCGCTTACTGCTGCTTAAAAGTGCTTACTCCTGCTTCCCCCCATGCTAATTTCTTTAAAAGAAAAAGGGGTTGATAAGAAAGTGGTGAAAAAAGGGGCACAGAGAGTGAAAGACAGTAGGAAAACTAGCCAGGAATGTGCAGGAAGAGTGTAGGGAAGGTCCATAGCTGCCCATTTCTTCTACAGCAACAGCTGTGTATATACACTGAATTTGGAGGTAGATTTGGACACTCACACCCCTGGGAGGGGGTGAGGACAACAATAATAAGTTGTGATGCCAATTAGACCGGATTGCTCTTTTTTTTTCAGGTGAGAATGGGATGTTGGGGAGGGGTAGTAGGTATAGTTGGGGAGGTAGATTAACAGACAAAGCAAACAAGACCCATACAGGGGCAGTATTTGACACATGTGCGGGGTAAACACCTTGATGGGGAGGGGTGTTGGGAAATCAGAAGCCCAGCTGAGGTGGGACAGGTCGGTCCACTGGGACCGGCCTTCCCAAGTGTGCTATAGTGTTTAGATGTCATCATCATATGTGGGTTAGTAATAGTCAACACATTCCAGGGTTAGGTATAACAGCATGCATAGATATTCCCAATAACTCAGACACCAGATACGGAACAGTTGCATAGCAAACAGAACACATGCATATGTGGGACCACAGTGGTAATAAGAACAGCATGCAGGTACATTGATGGCACCATGCCACCAATGTTGGAATAATTCAATATAGCACATGCATGGGAACTATTAAAATATTTATCAAACAATTGGACATTATCAGAACATAGGTGTCATCACATACCTGTTGGGGTGGGTATGTTGATTATTGTTGGAGATATGGTGGGGGGGGGGGAAAGATGTCAATTAACAAATAGAATATTCCTGTAGTCCACATTACTTTCCTAGTCAGTGCTGTTATCTGTACCTAACAAGTCTTACTACACTACCCTATAGCCTTAGTTTGGACAGTGATATGGCTGTTGTCATCATTACACATGAACTTGTTTTACCTGCAGTATGCACCTCTTACCTGGTATAGCTGTGGAGGGAATGTTTGTTAACACTAACTAACTGTTTCTACACATACTCTCAGATTCCAGGTTGATGTTGTGCACATAGCTATCCAACTCTTTCTGCACAGCCTCTAGCCATGTGTTGACCACATGCTGGTGTGCTGGGACATATCTATGATATTGCCCTCTTCCACCTTTAGTGACCTGACACACACATATATATGCTTTCCTGCACAGTAATATTATGTAGCATAGTGTAGGTGACAGTGATCAGTGATACTGTATTACTCAGAGAAACTGCAACACTCACAATTCCCTACAATACCAGAGTGAACAGTACCAGTACAGGTTATAATGGTCTGTATTTCACAGCACAGTGTTCGTATCCGACGTACCTGTGGGAGCAATGTTTGTTAGCACTACCTGACTGTTGCCACACAAACTTCCAGATTACACATTAGTATTATGCACATACATCTCACTCTGTTACTGTACACACTCTGGTCACAGCTTGACAACATGGGAGTGTAGATAGGACATACATGAAATATTACTCTCCTAATAGTTTTGGGGGTTGCTACGTGACAGGTTTATTCTCATAGGTGTTTGACAATCACTTGTATTCCCTGTTTGCTGACTAAACATCTGGGATCATGCCACAGACTTACCAGGGGGACAGGGGGACAGACAGCAGATATGGCCCTATATACTGGACATTCTGGCCTCATCTGTACAGTTGTGGGTATGATTCTGTATGCAGCCTACATCCACTCCCAGGATTCAGACCATGGCTGTGTCTGCTACAACTTAAACACTGTCCATCACAGTTGTGTCTGCTATATAGCTATTGCTGTATATCTCCTATCTGCTTTCTGTCTTATTAATCCCCTGTGCTTTTGCATTCTGACCTTGTATTATAGCACTCTTATACAGACTTCCTAGACAGTAATATGTTGTAGGACAGTATGGGTGACAGTGATGTGTAATACCTCATTATTCAGAGCAACTGCATCAGTCGCACTGCCATACAATACCAATGTAAACAGTACCAGTACTGAGTATCATTCTTGTATTTCTGGGCACAGTGTTGCTATTTGACAGAACTGTGGAAGAAATGTTTATTAGCACTACTTGAATGTTCACACACACAGTACCAGATTCCACATTACTATTATGCACATACATCTCACTCTGTTACTGCACACACTCTGATCACAGCTTGACAGGTTGGGGTGTAAATGGGACATACATGGCTTCTTAGTCTCATAAGGTATTGGGGAGTTGCTAGTGTGCCAGCCTTATTCTCATAGATGTGTGTCAATCAGGTGTATTTCCTGTTTGCTGCCTATACGTCTGGGATCGTCCAACTGATTTCCCAAGGGACAGGTTGATAGGCAACAGATGTGGACCACTTTACTGGACATTCTGGACATATCTGTAAAGTTGTAGGGTATGATTCTGTATGCAGAGTACAACCACTGGCAGGATTCGAACCACGGCTGTGTGTGCTAAAACAACAACAGTTCACAACTCAGCTGCATGTGCTATTCGGGTTTTGTTGTCTGCATTTTCCCTGTTTACTTTCAATGTGTCTCTCAGTTGTACTACATGGCCTCTGGGGATTACACCTGTCATATACAGGCATTCCTAAACATTCAATTTATGGTGTACAGTGTGGGTAACAGTGCTTAATACAACAGTACTATTACATGATTGCGAATTTACATTACCATATGATACCAGAGTATACACATACAGTCCAGCAGTTAGACCTTTATTGTCAGGCTATTACACTTTTATTGACATGCAAACGATATGAGACTATTCCTGCCATATTCTCTAGTGTATGCAGTACTTGCCTTGAAAAATACAGGTTTTATACAGGCAATTAATTTACTACTACTTTTAGTTTTATTTCCTATGACAGTAAATGCATGAGTATTACTGACCTGCCTCACATCGCAACCTCTCCAGGTGACTGACATGAGCCTCCTGGTTCGCGACCCACCCTATTGCAGCTGTGGGGGACATAAGAGGAATATTTAGCCATACCTATCCATGATATACCTGAGCTGGCAATTATTACACACATAGTGGGGTGATACACACAACTGGAACATCCCCTGCTGCTCTAGCCTCTTGGAGCCACTCCTTCAAGATGTCCCCCTTACACCACTTCAGGTCGGCATAGTGATGCCTGACCTGCTCACCAGTTCGGGTTATGCCAGTGGCAATGGTGAGGTCACGGGCAAGACGGTCCCAGGCCTCCGCCTTATATTGGGAGCCCTGGTACAGGCCCTGCAGCAGTCTCTGATCATGGTCTTTGACAAGGAGTTCTGCCATAACTTTGGACTCCTGGATGCACCAGCGCTGTGCCCAAAAGCGCACACCTTCTCCCCTTACTACCATTGTGCCTTCAAGGGGAAGCTACAACCAGTTATGAGATGTATTCCCACCTCTTGGGTTTAAGTAGGGCTGATTTCCCACACTGTTCCATGATTGGCCAGTTTTGAAAAGGCTAGGCCATGGGCAAACCTGCTTACCTAGGGTTGGCATTGTTTAAAGGGGTATAACACTGGGCAGATTGAGTTAGCTGGCCTACACATTGCTTACACCTCATAAGCTGGCATGTGCAATGCTTAGCGTTGCTTACATTAGACTTTGCATTATAATTCCTTTTTGGCATTGAGTTATTATTCATTCCACCTTATATGTATGCCTGGTATCCATGATTCATGTGTACGTACACTGTATGGGGTCCTTGTGCTTTATTGGGGACTTCAACATTCTATTACAATTACACCTGACTTCTGGCCTTACTGTTGTACTCCGGTTCACATATTTATGTTATGCAGTGGGTTAAGGCACATATGTCTGTGTACTGATTGCTTTCACAGGTTCAGTTTGGTTTTACTATGGTGAAGACTTGTTTGCTGATACCACATTTTTCTGTACTTCTGTGATGGCTTGGTGGTTAACTACTTTGAATATGGTGTATAGGGTCCTGGGTTCGAGACCTGCATGGCTGTTTATTTTGTTGATGGGCAGAACAAGGGCCATTGGATACAGAGTGATTAAGGCACTTTTGAGCATTTGTAAGTGGGTTTGTGTGGGTTTGCGCAATGGTAAGCACTGCTAATATGCCGTTACATCTGCTTACAGAGAGTTAGCTTCAGAATTGCTTAACCAGTGTATTTATTGCTTACCGCTGTGCAAACGGGCTTAAGCTCACTTACTAATGCTTAAATATGCTTACTACTGCTTATTGGTGCTTAAACCTGCTTACTTCATTATGTCACTGACACCTCACATGTGCATTTACTGCAGTACTCCAGTTCATAAAAATATGTTATTTAGTGGGCTATGCAACATAAATATTAGTCATAACGTGCTTTGCCATGGAAAATGGAATGTACTGCAGTGGGACTCGAACAAGGAACACCTGCTCGTAAGGTGAATGTTCTGCTCACTACACTATTGCTATGCTGCTTCATTTGCATATATCTTCCTTGTTATCCTCTTCAGCCATTTAGGCTGCATTAAGCATAGCTAAACGACGGGCATACCCGCGCACCTACGGTTAGCTTTAATCGGATTTTAAAATAAAAATAAATACAGGGTTTGTTCATTTTATTTGTAATTACTTGCTGTTGTACACAAGGGGGAATGTTGGTAGGGATATGCGTACACCTATGAGCGGTCTCGCTCATTTCTTACCCATTTCTGCTGTTCTTCATTGCAGGGGCATGTATATTCTGAGAGCTCTGCTCTCAGACACCCCCCCTGCACTCTTACCCACTCCATGTAAGATTAAGAGCTCAGGCAGCGTGCCTCATTACTATGCATGGCCCATGGCTGTCCTGCTCCTAAATGACGGCCTCCGTG
The DNA here is from genome assembly GCF_019279795.1 of Protopterus annectens. Lineage (NCBI taxonomy): Eukaryota > Metazoa > Chordata > Ceratodontiformes > Protopteridae > Protopterus > Protopterus annectens. The sequence continues at coordinate 1,802,135,972 of NC_056726.1, forward strand.
CCGGACTAAGCTAGTCCTGCACAGAGGAATAGTAAATCTGGGGAATTATTTCACTCCTCATGAACAACAAATTGTGATAAGCATTAGACTACCCTTGAATAGTTACTGTTTAAGTTTAAGTTAAATGGACTTTCCATCAAATGTTTGTAACATTCCAAATGATCAACATTTTTATATTCATCTTCAATATCACATTTACAGGATACTATTTCTTCAACTGTAAGGTAGTTACATAATAAATGACAACTCTCTGTATCTCTGTAGAAGTTATTTTGTACCAAATCACCTTTCTGATAAGATATGAAAAAAATTTCCAGCTCTGATTGCTGCTCTTTCCATAAAAAAAATGTAATATAGTTCTATTTACATATATATATATATATATATACATATATATATATATATATATATATATATATATATATATATATATATATATATATATATATATATGGGTCTACTTTCATAGACCGAACGTACGAATCGCCGACACACAAGTTACCGACCCCAAACAACTGAAAACACACCACACCAACAACCCAAAATACCGAACACCACAACACCGACACAAAAAACGTTAACTACACATTGCACACAACATATCCACTAACCTTAACCTAAACCCTAACCCTAACGTCCGACACTACCGCACACTTACCCATCCAGCACCCTAACCCTAACTCACTTAACACACCCCTAAACCTCAACACCGTCATCATCGCACACTCACCCTACCTGCACCCTAACCCTAACTCACTTAACCCACCCCTAAACCTCAACACCGTCACTATCGCACACTTACCCTACCTGCACCCTAACACTAACTCACTTAACCCACCCTAAAACATTCAGTCCGTCACTATCGCACACTCACTCCACCAGCATTCTAACCCTGACACACTTAACACTTCCCTACACTGCTCTACGTCACTTCCACACACTTACCTCACCGGAACCCTTAGTCCGACACCACCGCACACTCACCTTTCCCACACCCTATCCTAAAATCCCTCACTATCGTACACTTACCAGTCTGCTCCCCAATCCTAAATCTTCCGCTTTCGCACACTTACCATATCGTGCTCACACGCTGCCGTTGTCGGTCTCTCAGCTGTCGGGATATCTCGTTTTCGGTAACCTACCAGTTCGGTCATTCCGTCTCGGTCTTCCGGGTGTCGGTGACGTGGCGCTTCGGTCTATGAAAGTAGACCCTATATATATATATATATATATATATATATATATATATATATATATATATATGTATATGTGTTCCTATCAGTTCCTTGAAACTTCAGCAGTTCGAACACCATATGTTCGAACTGTGAAGTTCGAAAACTGATTATCCCGAAGCTGCGGAACACCGAATTCTTTCCCAGGGAAAGAATTCTGTGGGCCATTTCTGTGGCTTCACTATTCCCTCCATTGTGGTACAAAGGTTACAGCCCGGGTTAAGGTAAGTGTGCAAAAGGACTGGGTTAAGGTGAGTGTGCGATAGTTACGGACCTTAGGGTTAGGGAGCAGGTAAGGTGAGTGTGCAATAGTTGCGGATCATAGGGTTTAGGTTAAGGTAAGTGGATGGACAGTAGTGTATGTACGGTTTAGTGTAGGGTCAGAAGTAGGGTTTTGTGAAGTGTATATGTGTGGATTATTTATTTTGGTGTGCTTGTGTTGTGTGTGTGTTTTCTTGGAACAGAGATTATTTTTCCCTGGGAAAAAAAATCGCTGTTCTAAGCCTTCGATGGTTTTGCACTTCGAGGTTAGAAGTTCGAGCATATGGTGTTTGCACTTCTGCTGTTTCATCGATATATATATATATATATATATATATATATATATATATATATATATATATATATATATATATATATATATATTAGTGTATAAATTTTATATACATATATATATATATATATATATATATATATATATATATATATATATATATATATATATATATATATATATATATATATATATATATATATATATATATATATATATAGTTAGGTCTACTTCAAAGGATAGAAATTTCAGAACATCTAACCTCTGATTATCGAAGACCAGAGGATCGAAGTTTTGAAATATCGAAACTTAAAAAAACAAATCTGAAACATGAAAACTTCTCATCTCACATTTTTTGCAGGGGAGCAAACCCCCCTGCACCCTCCACACCCCTGCTACTTAAATACTGAAATATACCAACTCTGAGATCACACTACAGTGAAGAGAATGGTAAAGTTCCCGTTCCACAATGTACAGCAATCTCCATTCACAATGTTCGATATTTCAAAACTTCACTCATCTGGTCTTCACAAACCAGTGATTCGATGTTCTGAAATTTCAATCCTTTGAAGGGGACCCATATATATATATGTGTATATATATATATATATATATATATATATATATATATATATATGTATGTGCATGTGTGTGTGTATAATATATATATGTGTGTGTGTATATATATATATATATATATATATATATATATATATATATATATATATATATAGATCTGCTTCAAAGGGTAGACATTTCAGAACATCTAACCTCTGATTATTGAAGACCAGAGGATCGAAGTTTTGAAATATCAAACCTTAAAAAAACAAATCTGAAACATGAAAACTTCTCATTTCACATTTTTTGCAGGGGAGCAAACCCCCCTGCACCCTCCACACCCCTGCTACTTAAATAGTGAAATATACCAACTCTGAGATCACACTACAGTGAAGAGAATGGTAAAGTTCCCGTTCCACACTGTACAGCAATCTCCATTCACAATGTTCGATATTTCAAAACTTCACTCATCTGGTCTTCACAAACCAGTGATTCGATGTTCTGAAATTTCAATCCTTTGAAGGGGACCTCTATATATATATATATATATATATATATATATATATATATATATATATATATATATGTGCATGTGTGTGTGTATAATATACATATGTGTGTATATGATATACATATGTGTGTATATATATATATATATATATATATATATATATATATATATATATATATATATATTTATATATACTCAGAAAAGCGACTACTTTCTGGATTTAAGTATCTTTGCTTTTTTTTCACTTGGAATAGCTTTTGTAGCTTACCCTGAACTAGCTTGAACTGTTTTTTAACTGTTTGCTGCATTATTTTAAAATCTGTACTTAAAGTTACATTTTAGTCGAATTTGATCGAAAGTTTGTTGTTTGTTTGTTTAATTTAACTGTGGAGGCTGCCCACTAAAGTGTGCTAGCCTGTGTAACTAATTTATCACTGTTTCTGCATTTTCTGTGTGTTTCTACCAAAAAAACAAAAAAACTAAAAAAATCCTTGTCTTCCCGCCTCTCCTCGACTAGTTTAGACCAGTTTACAGGCATTGCTGTATTCTGGGCTGTGGTGTAGTTCCTGTGTTGTCCATTACCTTACTTGGATAGAAGGAAGTTTCTTTGCTCACCAGTGGGAGTGGGGAGCCTTGAGCAGCCTACCTGTCCTTGTAGGAAGTGACCTCAGCACAAGAAGCTATAGTAATTGGTTGTTTTGGACCATTTCTAGCTCTTTTGTAGTTCACTGTTTAAAATCCGCATCTGGGCGTTTTTTTCTGGCTGTACTGCTCAGACAAGCTCCTCGTGGGTCTGCAGAATGGTCCTAGCAGCAGGGAACTCAGAAAAGTGACTACTTTCTGGATTTAGTATCTTTGCTTTTTTTTCACTTGGAATAGCTTCTGTAGCTTACCCTGAACTAGCCCGAACTGTTTTTTAACTGTTTGTTGCATTATTTTAAAATCTGCACTTAAAGTTACGATTTAGTCAAATTTGATCGAAAGTTTGTTGTTTGTTTGTTTAATTTAACTGTGGAGGCTGCCCACTAAAGTGTGCTAGCCTGTGTAACTAATTTATCACTGTTTCTGCATTTTCTGTGTGTTTCTACCAAAACAAAAAACAAAAAATAATCCTTGTTTCCCGCCTCTCCTCGACTAGTTTAGAACAGTTTACAGGCATTGCTGTATTCTGGGCTGTGGTGTAGTTCCTGTGTTGTCCATTACCTTACTTGGATAGAAGGAAGTTTCTTTGCTCACCAGTGGGAGTGAGGAGCCTTGAGCAGCCTACCTGTGCCTGTAGGAAGTGACCTCAGCACAAGAAGCTGTAGTAATTGGTTGTTTTGGACCATTTCTAGCTCTTTTGTAGTTCACTGTTTAAAATCCGCCTCTGGGCGTTTTTTTCTGGCTATACTGTTCAGACAAGCTCCTAGTGGGTCTGCAGAGTGGTCCTAGCAGCAGGGAACTCAGAAAAGTGACTACTTTCTGGATTTAAGTATCTTTGCTTTTTTTTCACGTGGAATAGCTTCTGTAGCTTACCCCGAACTAGCTTGAACTGTTTTATAGCTGTTTGCTGCATTATTTTAAAATCTGCACTTAAAGTTATATTTTAGTCAAATTTGATCGAAAGTTTGTTGTTTGTTTGTTTAATTTAACTGTGGAGGCTGCCCACTAAAGTGTGCTAGCCTGTGTAACTAATTTATCACTGTTTCTGCATTTTCTGTGTATTTCTACCAAAAAAACAAAAACACAAAAAAATAATCCTTGTTTTCCCGCCTCTCCTCGGCTAGTTTAGACCAGTTTACAGGCATTGCTGTATTCTGGGCTGTGGTGTAGTTCCTATGTTGTCCATTACCTTACTTGGATAGAAGGAAGTTTCTTTGCTCACCAGTGGGAGTGGGGAGCCTTGAGCAGCCTACCTGTCCCTGTAGGAAGTGACCTCAGCACAAGAAGCTGTAGTAATTGGTTGTTTTGGACCATTTCTAGCTCTTTTGTAGTTCACTGTTTAAAATCCACCTCTGAGCATTTTTGTCTGGCTATACTGCTCAGACAAGCTCCTCGTGGGTCTGCAGAGTGGTCCTAGCAGCAGGGAACTCAGAAAAGTGACTAATTTCTGGATTGATGTATCTTTGCTTTTTTTCACTTGGAATAGCTTCTGTAGCTTACCCTGAACTAGCTTGAACTGTTTTTTAACTGTTTGCTGCATTCTTTTAAAATCTGCACTTAAAGTTACATTTTAGTCGAATTTGATCGAAAATTTGTTGTTTGTTTGTTTAATTTAACTGTGGAGGCTGCCCACTAAAGTGTGCTAGCCTGTGTAACTAATTTATGACTGTTTCTGCATTTTCTGTGTGTTTCTACCAAAAAAAAAAACAAAAAATAATCCTTGTTTTCCCGCCTCTCCTTGACTAGTTTAGACCAGTTTACAGGCATTGCTGTATTCTGGGCTGTGGTGTAGTTCCTGTGTTGTCCATTACCTTACTTGGATAGAAGGAAGTTTCTTTGCTCACCAGTGGGAGTGGGGAGCCTTGAGCAGCCTACCTGTCCCTGTAGGAAGTGACCTCAGCACAAGAAGCTGTAGTAATTGGTTGTTTTGGACCATTTCTAGCTCTTTTGTAGTTCACTGTTTAAAATCCACGTTTGCACGGTTGTGCGCAGGTTAAACAAGGTTAAACTTTTTCTGGCTCCGCCAAGTCTGCTCTTCAAATTTTCCCTTAAGGAAGCTCTACTCTTAGTATAACCAGACTACTCACTATATTATAAGCCTAGCACTTGTTCTCAATACTTCTCTACTAAGTAAGCACTCTCGTACTAAGTAAAGCACTACATCTACTTACCACCCCTGTGAATATCCACTTCCCTTAAAGGTACAGCACTCCCTTATACTGTTCTAGCATGTCGAATGGTAGATTACTGGTGTCGTCTCCAATTCAGCTGGTCAATCTGGGTATCTTGAGACAATGCTACAATTGTCTCATGTACACAGACAACCATCTCTTCCTCCAAACAAACACAAATACATGTGAGAGATGCAACTATATAGCCAAACTGGAGGCTGAACTCTCTCAAGTCAGGGCTGGCATGACCAGACAGGAGGAGATGGCAACCACACGCACAACAATCCCAGTCCCACATATACCTACCACAACTGCAAACCAAACACATAAAAACACAAAGACATACTTGGAGGTTCAAATAAAAAACTTACCAAAACAACAGAGGCTCCCAAAGCAGACATCCAAAAATCCACCACCTCAAAACAAAACACATGCAACACATACTTCAATAAATCAGTGTGTCAACCAATCACAGCCCTTAAGACCAAACACCTTGCCTGATACACTAGTAATAGGTGACTCTATAGTCAGACACACTGATGTCCCGCTGACCAGGCTGAACAAGGAGAAGGTGACTGTGAGCTGTCTATCGGGAGCTAGGATCCGCCACATAAAACACGCACTCAAGTCACTCCAAAGCAAGTACAAATATGACTCCGTCATTGTCCATGCTGGTGTGAATTACCTGAGACGTACCTCCCTGGACTACATGAAAAGAGACATAGAGGAGCTCTCCGATTATGTAGCCCAGGCTGGTATGACCCTGACCCTGAGCAGCATCCTGCCCTCACCAAGAATGATACCACAATACAAAGGCAAGATGATCAGCTTTAACAATTGGCTCAAGTACCGGTGTCATTCTAAGGGGATCCAATGTCTGTCTCCCTGGGATGACATGTTGGACAAGCCACGCTGCTTCGCAAGGGATGGCTTACACCTGTCACCACTGGGCTTCCGGATATTGGCTAAGGCTCTTGCCACCCCATAGTGCCTTTTTAGGCAAGGCTCAAAAGACAAACCCACCTCCTTAGAAAACAAAAATGGAAAAAAAACTAAGGGTAATGCTGCTCAACGCCAGAAGTCTAAATCTCACGATGCAGGCACTTGATGCACTCCTCAGCATGGAGAACATCGACGTCTGTGCAGTAACTGAAACCTGGTTCAAGGCTCCGGAGAGCACCCCAGTGCTACCAGGCTATACTTCGTATCATGCTTTTCGGCCCCAAAACCCGGGCCGAACCACAAAGGAGGGGAGTGTCCATATTCATCAAGGACACCCACACCTCCAGGTTAGTAGCAACACATGAAGCATCAGAGACCATACAGGTGCAACTAACCATAGGCAAAACTGCTATACAACTGGTAGCATGTTACAAACCACCCTCCCAATCTCAAGAACCCCACTCAGCCTTCCTGAAGACATTGGAGGATATGAATGTATCACAAAATACCATCATACTGGGAGACTTCAACTACCCAAACATAGCCTGGGTACATTATTCTAGCCCTAATACCCTAGCCCAAAGGTTCCTGGAATTCATAAATTCAAATGCACTGGAACAACTAGTCAGCTCTCCCACTAGGGGAGATGATATACTAGACCTGATCATCACAAACATGGGGACAAAATGCTCCACACTGGAAGTATACCCCTCACTAGTGAGATATGACCACAAACTAATCACCCTGGATATACATATCCCACCTCCACCCCCAGAACAAAAGACCACAGTGAAAAACTTCTCAAAAGCAGACTTCACTCTTCTTAAGACTGAGATGGTATCCTTTAAGCCCACTGTGCCAGTGGAGACCACATCCCACAATGCCGAATCCTTCACAAATGCTTTCTATGGACATCTCCAAGAATGCATGGATCATGCAATCCCAAACAAATCCAAGTCCCTCTCCACCAAAGGTAAGCATCCTGTCTGGTGGACCTCAGCCATAAACAAATTGTATAACAAAAGAAGGAAGCTACTGCACATCAGAGCAAAATCCCATGAAGGGAAGACATCTGCAATCAACATTAGCAGAAAACTACGTTCTCTCATAAAAGCATCCAAGGCCAACTTTGAGAGAAAAATCGCTAAGGACACTAAAGATAACCACAAAGCCTTCTTCAGCTATGTTAGAAACTTGGGTGGAAACCCTCAGATATGCTCAGAGTTGGTTCACAACAACATAAAATACACTGAACCCACAGATATTGCCAACATTCTGGCTGACAGGTTCAGTGCTAATTTCTCCCCTCCTTCACCCCCAAAAGAAGAAATACTTATCCCAGCTGAATGTAATCTCCCTGTCATCTCAGATGTCCAAGTGAGAACCGCCCTAAACAAAGCAAAAAACACAGCATCAATGGGACCTGACGGTATCCCGGGTTGCGTGTTACGTGAACTCCAAGAGGAGCTAAACCCACACATAAAAATGCTATTTAATCTTACCCTTACTTCGGGATATGTACCTGAACACTGGCGTACAGCAACAGTGGTCCCACTCCACAAGGGGGGTGCCTCTACAGACCCTGGAAACTACCGCCCCATAAGCTTAACCAGCCTGGTCTGCAAAGCTATGGAAAGAATCATTATGGAACTCATAAACAGAGACATAGGGGACCTACAGACACTTGACCCCACCCAGTTCGGCTTTGTAAAGGGCAGATCCTGCCTTTTAAACCTGGTTAACTTTTTTGAAACAGTCACTAGAGCCATTGATGAGTTCAAAGCAGTCCATACAGCATACCTGGACTTGGCTAAGGCCTTCGACACAATACTCCACTCAGGCATCATAGATAAGCTCAACAGCTTAAAAGTAAACCCTTATGTCACTAGATGGGTTGCAAACTGGCTAAAGGACAGAACCCATAAAGTTAAAATTGCTGGAGCAATGTCAGACTCAAAGCCAGTCACAAGTGGTGTCCCACAGGGATCTGTCCTGGGACTCTTCTTGTTCGGCATTTATTTCTCAGATGTTAAAGCAAACATGGGAGGGCTGTGGCTGACAAAGTTCGCAGATGACTGCAAACTAGGCACCATAGTCAATACACCAGCAGACACACACATCCTACAAAAAGGCCTCACAGAAATGGAAAACTGGTGCCGGAGTCACGGCCTTAAACTAAATGCCAAAAAATGTATAGTCATCCCCTTTGGGAAAAACAAAGTACCCACAAATTATCACATAGACAGCAACCCACTGAGTACGGAAAAAGTAATCAGAGACCTAGGGACCCAAGTCGACAGCGACCTCTCTTTTGACACCCACGTTGCCAAAGTGGTTAGAAAAACATTCTACCTTGGACACCTCATCATGAAGGGATTCACATCCAGATCCAAGGATGTCATTGTACCCCTATATTCCTCCCTCATCAGACCCATGATTGAGTACAATGCCCCATTTGGTATGTACCTCACCCGGCATTTGCAACAGCTGGAGAGACCACAAAAGTAACTCACCAAGAGGATCAAGGGTCTCCAACATATGTCTTATTCTGCCAGACTAAAGAAACTTCAGCTCTATTCAGTAGCATACCGCCTGCTTAGAGGTGATCTCTGCCTGACGTACAAGGCCATGTCCAATCAGGATCTGATGGACATGCTCCACCTCAAAAAATCTATATCCATCAGGACCACGAGAGCTAAAGACTTAAACCTCGGCACAAGTATGAATAGGACATGCTGGAGGGATAGATTCATAACCCAGAGGCTTCCCATGCTTTGGAACAAGATCCCAGTTCGTATTAGGCAGAGCCCCTCACTGACTCTTTTCAAGAGAAATCTTGATGAGTGGATGGGAGATCGTAAGTTTACCCCAGGGGTCACATCTGTGTCACTGCTAGACAGGGGCACAGTAAACTAATTCTATTATATAAGGGGGCCTTCACTGTCTCACTACTAGACAGAGGCACAGTATTCTAAATTTATTCTGTACATTTTTTGTACCATTTCATGGGGTGGCAAAAGCCACATCACTATGGCTAGGCTTACAAATGCCCCAGGGCAGATAGCCTAGTACTATACTATGAAACTATGAAACTATATAGATATATATATATATATATATATATATATATATATATATATATATATATATATATATATATGTTGTTGTTTGTCTTTCGGCTTTTCTCAGTTAGGGGTCGCCACAGTGGAACTCCGGTCTGCTAATGATTGGCAGTTGGTTTTTATGGTGTCGAGTTGCCAGCCCGACGCCCAACCTTCAATGAATAAATATATATATATATATATATATATATATATATATATATATATATATATATATATATATATATATATATCAGCACTTATCATTGTCGCCTCACAGCAAGAGGTTCTCCCATTCAATTCTTGGCTGGAGCGCCTTCTGTGTGGAGTCTGCATGTCTTCCTCACAGTCGAGTGGCGTTCAAATGACATGTGTGAAACGGTATGCCTTCGTTGAAGGTTGGGCATTGGGCTGGCACCTCGGCACCATAAAAACCTACTGCCAATCATTAGCGGACCTGAGTTCTGCTGTGGCGACCCCTAACTGGGAAAAGCCAAAAGAAAACGTGTATATATATATATATATATATATATATATATATACATATATATATATATATATATATATATATATATATATTGAGGACGGCGCATTGGTGCAGCGGTAGCATTGGCATCTCACAGCAAGAGGTTCTCCAGTTTGATTCATAGCTCGGGTGCCTTCTGTGCAGAGTCTGCATGTCCTCCCTGCATTTGTGTGGGTTTCCTCTGGGTGCTCCAGTTTCCTACCATGTTACAAAGGGATGCATCTGGAGCATTTCTCCCTGGGCCTCCACTGAAAATTGGCTTTGTTCAAAGTCGGATTTGGCATTACTGGCCTGAATGTAAACACAACGGACATTCTAAAGCAATGTAGCTGAAACATTTAATGCCCTTAAGGGGTCATTTGCATATATACCATGGGCCTCCATTACAGGAGTTTTACGTTATCACACAGTGAAAACTCTAGCTTGAGTGGGTTTTTCTTGCAGGTTTTACTGAATGGCTTGTTTATGTGATCTTTTTATGTGTGTGTGTGTGTGTGTGTGTGTGTGTGTGTGTGTGTGTGTGTGTGTGTGTGTGTAGATAGATAGAGATATGCATATATATGTATGTATATATATATATATATATATATATATATATATATATATATATATATATATATATATATATATATATATATATATATATATATATATATATAGTCTATATATATATATATATATATATATATATATATATATATATATATATATATATATATATATAGGTCTACTTTTATTAGTCGAAGTTACGTTTCTTTAACTAACAAAAGTATGATCTTAGTTACGCGAAAGTGCAATGGCAACACTCAGATCTGCACTGAGCTACAGCACAATGACACTAAATATTCAAAACCTACCGATATTGCCAACATCCTGGCAGATAGGTTCAGTGCTAACTTTACCACCCTCCAAAGGGCCCATCTTAATACCGGAAGAATGCAAAGCCTCTGTAATTACAGATGAACAAGTAAAGACCGCACTCACCAAAGCCATGAACACAGCATCCATGGGACCAGACAACATCCCAGGCTGCGTACTGCACAAACTACAGAATGAACTGGCACCTCACTTAAGTACCATGTTCAATCATAGCCTCACCTCAGTCTATGTGCCTATTGAATGGTACACAGTGATGGTTATCCCACTCCACAAAGGGGGTGCCATCATGGACCCTGGAATCTACCGCCCCATTAGCCTGACAGCCTGGTCTGCAAGTCCATGGAACTTATCATCTTGGAGCTTATAAACAAAGACATGGGTAACCTCGAAACCCTGGACCCCACTCAGTTTGGGTTTGTAAAAGGTAGATCATGTCTACAAAACCTGAATGACTTCTTTGAAGCAGTCACTAGAGCAGTAGACAAGGGCAAGGTAGTGCACACAGCCTATCTTGATCTTGCCAAGACTGTCGATACCATCCCCCGCTCTGGAATTATAGATATATAATAAATATATATAATAAATATAATAAAAGATATATAAATCCCTACATCACAAGATGGGTGGTCAACTGGCTCACTGACAGTATGCACACAGTAAAAGTAGCCGACTCCAAGTCTGACTTCAGACCAGTGATGAGTGGAGTACCACATGGTTCAGTCCTGGGTCCTCTCCTGTTTGGCATCTACTTCTCTGAAGTGCAGGCCAACACAGAAGGTCTTTGGCTAACAAAGTTCGCAGATGACTGCAAACTGGGAACCATAATAGACATTCTACAAAAGGGCCGCACAGAGACAGATGCTTGGTGTCAAAGTCATGGCTTCAAGATCAATGCCAAGAAGTGCATTGTCATCCCCTTTGGGAAAAACTCAGCATCCATTTACTACCACATAGGCAGTAGCTCACTAAACACTGAAAGTGTGATAAGAGACCTCGGGACACAGGTGGACAGTAGTCTCTCCTTTGATAACCACATAACCACAGTAGTCAGGAAATCCTTCTATGTGGCACACCTCAACACAATAGGGTTCTCCTCTAGAAAAAAGGAGGTCTCTACTCATTCCTCATCAGATCCATTATAGAGTACGATGCCCCGTTTGGCATGTATCTCACAAGACACCTACAACAATTGGAAAGGCCACAGAAATACCACATTAAGAGGATTACAAGCCTCAAACAGATGCCATATGCAGACTTTCTCAAAAAAAAATCCAGCTCTGCTCTGTCATATATCGCCTACTCAGAGGCGATCTCTGTCTAACATACACAACTATGTCAAACCCAGAGCTGTTGGACATGCGACACTTAAAAAAATCCCAGTCTCTCAGAACCACATGCTCCAGGGACCTAAACCTTGTCACCATAATAAACAGAGCATGCTGGAGGGATAGATTCATGTCCCAGAGACTTCCCATACTCTGGAACAAACTACACATTCCTGTCAAGCAAAGCTCTTCATTGGCCCTCTTTAAGAAAAATCTTGACGATTGGATGGGAAATAGAAAATTCATCCCGGGGATCACTTCTGTGGCAGTGCTTGAAAGGGACACAGGAAAATAATTTCCTTGGGTGGCGAAAGCCAGGGAACCTTTTTGGCTAGGCTTATATAGGCCCCAGGGCCGATAGCCTAGTACCTATGAATCTATGCACTTCAACGAAAGTGCACTTTTGTGAATTCCAGTTCACCGAACAGGCAATAAAACTAAAGAAGAACACTGTAAAATCAATTTTGCAGATGTGCAAGCCCCCTTTGCACCCCCATGCAGGGGACTGGGCCTCCCACACCCCAGCTACATTATATATACTAAATCCACGATCGCACTACAGTGGGGAAACAGGTATCTTCCCTTATCCCCACTGTAGCATGTTTTAGTTTTGCAATGTGTCAGTTTTATTTTATTTTTATTTTATTGTAGTGCGATCTCAGATTTAGTATATATAATGTAGTGGGGGTGAAGGGGGCACAGGGGGGCTTGCACTCCTGCAAAACTGACTTTACAGTGTTCTTTTTTATTTGTATTGCCGGCTTGGTGAACCAGAATTCGTGAAACTGCACTTTCATTGAAGTGCACTTTCGCGTAAGTAAAGTCATACTTTTGTTAGTCGAAGAATTGTAACATTAACTAATAAAAGTAGACCCATATTTTTTATATATATATATATATATATATATATATATATATATATATATATATATATATATATATATATATATATATATATATATATATATATATATCTATATATATATATATATATATATATATATATAGACATATAGATAGAAATATAGATATAGATATAGCTATAAAGGTTTACTATCATGTGTCTGAATGGCAGTCAGTCGAGAGTGACATTGTCAAAAAGCAATTTTCCAGTCTGAAGAATGCCAAACCAGAACACATTGACTGCACTACAGTGAATGGATAGTGTAGTTTGATTATCTGAGTTCAGCATTCTAAGTGGAAATTGCGGTTCAATGAGGAACAGGAAATTAACCCATTTCCTCACTGTAGTGCGATCTCGGAGTTGATATATATAATTTTCAGGGGGTGTGGGGGGCACAGCCCCCCACATGGGGGGTGCAGAATAGTAACAGAACTGTACCATTGACTGTAGAGTGCAACGGTACGTTCAGGTGCATAGCATGGGTGAGTGACATCACCTCCTGCTATGTCCAATACATCAAACTACAGGTGTCGATGTATTCATTTTCGCACTGACTGCTCTTTTGATAGTACAGATTCAGCACTTAGGGTCAACATTGTGATCAGTTTTGTAGTTTCATTAGTAGACCTCTATGTGTGTGTGTGTGTGTGTGTGTGTGTGTGTGTGTGTGTGTGTGTGTGTGTGTGTGTGTGTGTGTGTGTGTGTGTGCAGTTCTGTATTGAATTCTCTGTATAATAAAATCTTGAAACTTACATGATCAAACCCAAACACTCAAGTCTTGTAAGCTCAGAAAGACTCACACAAAACACCTGTTTTTGCAGGGGTGGGAAGCCCCCCTACACCTCCCCCAATGAGGGTCCACATATCCACACTCCTGCTGCTTATATATTCCAACTCCGAGATCATTGTACAATGGGGAAATTATCAAGTTTCCAGTCCCCTATGTGCTGCAATCCAGCAAGCTTACAAGATTTGAGCACTTGGACTCAGTCTTGTAAGTTTTGAGCTTTTGTTATTTTGAGATTCTAAAGGTTAATCACATCTATCTACCTAATTATCTGTCTGTTTATCTGTCTGTATCTGTATATCTATATATGTATTTCTATATTTATATCTAAACATATATATATATATATATATATATATATATATATATATATATATATATATATATATATATATATATATATATATATATATATATATATATATATATATATATATATATATATATATATATATATATATATATATATATATATATATATATATATATATATATATATATATATATATATATATATATATATATATATATATATATATATATATATCTTTTAAAATACGATAAAGATTCTTATTCCCGTGGTATTAATGTATAGGAATGAAGTGTTATATAGCCTCCAGATTTTACTACATATCCAGGGGCAGAAGGAGTTTACATTTCTCTTCACAGCTTTCATGTTTCTGGCTAAATGGATTAATATGAAAGTGCAGGTTACTCCCCATACACTGTTATTTGTGCAGTTCAAACCATAGATTTTTTGGCTATTATAAAAATGGCAATGTTCCAATAAGTGCACTGACAGTGTCTGTGCCTGATCTATATTCATGAAGGTTACTGTGCAATCTCATTAGTTTCAGCGGTTCAATATTTCATTGACTTGAATGTCCATTGTATAATATAAATGTGTGTGTGTGGGGGGGGGTGAAACCCAAGGACTGTATTACAGTACCTAATACTATAAAACACAATTTCTTATTATACTGAGATAACAAAATCATTCTTTTAAATAACTGATTCTGGAGGAATAACTGATTCTGGAGGAAATTAATTTACTATTAACTTAAAATGATGGTTGATACAGCTTTCAACATTTTGTTAAATGAAATAAAGGGTTAAATATCATGGTCTAATAAAGCAAGAGGATGTTTATATAACACCCATCTCTTGGTTAGCGTTGATTACATTTTTCTAATGCACTCACCACTACACAATGTTTGTCTTTCGGCTTTTTCCCGGTAAGGGGTCACCAGAGCGGAACTCCGGTCCGCTAATGATTGGCAGTAGATTTTTACGAAACGCCGAGGTGCCAGGTCGACGCCCAACATTCAACGAAGGCACACCCATTTGCGCACGCATGTCTTTTGAATGGTACCTAACCACAGGGAGGACATGCAGACTCCACACAGAAGGCACTCCCAAGCCAAGCCGAGAATCGAACGGGAGAACCTCTTGCTGTGAGGTAACAACGCTACCGCCGTACTACACAATACTTTTCATAAATACTATACAACTTTATTATGTTCAATGGGTTAAGGTAAAATTATATAAGTTTTTTAGTTGTGCATAGTGGTTTTTTGCATTGTCCATTTTTTCCTCAGTTCTCCAGCATTATTGTATGTTAGAATTTTTGCTTTTCCTTTCTGCTTCTGTCATCTAGTGGCCAAGGGGAAATTATGCACTCAGTCCCCCATTACAGTATTATGTTTTTACAAATTACAGAACATGGAAATTCTGTCAGCTCTGAGAACCAAATAAAGATGACTGATCACTTCAAGTATCTAGGTTCGCAGACTTTCCTTAGTGACTTATTTTAATTGCATTTATAGAAATTCACTGCCTCTCTGATAGTCTGCTCAGAACAAGGGATTTTACTACTAGTACTGTTGACATAAGAAACACTTAGCATCAGCCTGTTTACTTCCCCTAATTGATTATACTGATATGTTATACAGGAATGCTAGCTACTAAGCTCTCAACTAAGCACTTTGTTTATCATAAATTAGTGGTACAATCTGCTTAATTTATAACTAGGAATAAGTCAAAACAGTTTTCTTTGGTAGGTTAAATGAAAGACATGAGAGTTTAATAGCATATCTTCATACTGAATATGCCTGCTACCTAAAAACATAATGAATGCACAAATTAATCTGAATTATTCTGAAATTTGACAAGCGCATTTGATGTGTCAGCAAGGAAAAAAGCCAGGGGGGATTGTTAATTATGTTTCTGTAGTGTAATATACATGAAACAGGACTGAAGTTTTTTTTTTTCTAGCACATCATATTCAGAAGGATTTTGCTCAGTCAGATATTGTTATGATGGGATTTATGGAATGACACTGCACAGTTGTACAAAATGATAATCTCTGTGGTTATTTGATTTTATTTGGTTGTCAACTGGCTTGTCCACTGCTGGACAAAACTCCATTTACATAAGCCATTCTGGTGGCATAGAGGGATAAAGCACAGGCTACCAGGGTTTGATTAGCAGCTTGGGCAACTGATGAAGTGGCATGGATGGATGGTCATGCCTTTCCTGGGTGGACAAAACTCCATTTACATAAGCCATTCTGGTGGCATAGATGGATAAAGCCCAGGCTACCAGGGTTTGATTAGCAGCTTGGGCGACTGATGAAGTTGCATGGATGGATGGTCATGCCTTTCCTAGATGGGACGGCACTTGGTAATGACTCTCCCTAAGGGGAGACATGGAAAAAAGGGAAGACATGTTAAAAAGTGGGAAGATGCCCTCGGATGTAGTCAGTGAGCATGGGGATGCAGAGTGGAAGTGTATATGGCATATAAAAAGTGACCACAAACAGAACCCCAGATGGTTGAGCCCACCAGGATGCCATTGGGATGCACAACCAGCCCCAGTAATACAGGAGTAGTCCAGGGCAGATAGGAAGATGGTTGGTAGAGCCAGCATGAACTTCAGACATTTGGGGGTAGGATGGTAGGATGAGGTCTGACTGGAGCAAAAATATTTAAAAAGTAAAGCCCTGCACAACAGAATATGCCATTTATTGCAATATTTAGTAAAAATAAGCAAACAGTGGTGCATCTTCTTAAAAACATATAGAAAGACAAATAGATGGACAAGTAATGGTTAAATTGCATGTATCTCTTTCAAACTGTTTGATCTCCTTGCAACAAAAGACAGGGGAATGGAATGCAAAACTGAAAGTACAAGACAGTTGTAATGGCACTAAATATGGTAAACCAGAAGAAAAAGAAGAGAAGATAGTGGAATAGGTTAACAGCTTCAAGCATCTGACAGGGGTAGTTGAGGAGAAGGGAAGTCTGAATGAGGAAGTCATTGCTTGAATTAGAGGGATTGCAGCCAACTGGCACAGAGTATCAGGGCTAGTATATGACAGAAGAATGCCACAAAAGCTGAAAAGTAAGGTATACAAAACAGTGGTGCGACCATTACTACTGTATGGCAGAGAAACCTGGACAGTAAAGGCAGAGCAATTGAGAAAGACAGAAGTGATGGAGATGAAGTGCCTGAGATGGGTGGTAGGATACACACTGTCAGACAGGTGAAGAAATAAGGACATCAGAGCAGAATCTAAAGTAGCTCTAATTACAGAGAAGGTCAAAAAGAACAGATTATGGTGGTCTGGACACATGAACAGAAAAGCAGAAGACAATGGACAGGAAGTAGGCAAGAGGAAACAAGGGTATCCAGCAAAAAGATGGATGGGCTGTGTGAGAGAAGGCCTACAACAATAAGGCATGACTATCAAAGAAGGTAGAAGAGTGGCATTGAATTAAGAGATGGCAACAGCTGACACAACACCCAGACCCCCATATAGGAAATGGGAAAAAGGAGGGAGTTGATGCTGATGATTCTCCATATAGTTTTTTTTCCCAAGACATATCCCTTTTGTTTTGCTTGAATAAATAAAAGCATAAATGTAAAATAAAAAAGATATATCTGATACTGGATTTTATATACCACTAGAGCATTATTTGTACCATTCAGAAGCACCACTTGCTCTCAAAGCAGTTCACCCCATGTTTCAGTCAGAAAGCTCCCCTAAGTTAATCTGTCATCAGTTACTCTGCTCTTCTAATACTAACTTTAGACATACTCCCAAGACTCAGAATAACTGTGTCTCAAACTCTGCTAAGATCATGCACTCTTTTAGTTCTCCACCATTTTCAGAAAGAGTTTATTTTTCTGTTTCTCCACACTCAGAGTGAAGAAATGATTAATTTCATATATCTTGAATAATATTCATTTCAGCTGTCGGTTTATGCTAAGCTAATATGTTATAGCCTTAGCCATTAAGCCATAATAGTCCCAAAAACTCTGTCTGTCTATCTATCTATATACCTCACATGACAGCCTATGCCTGTAAACAGTCATTTATTGATCAGTGTTTTACCTCGTTAAACAAATTTAAATAAAATAAAATATCTATATGCATCTATGTAGCTATCTAGTTGTCTGTCTGCTTATCTATCTATCTATCTATCTATCTATCTATCTATCTATCTATCTATCTATCTATCTATCTATCTATCTATCTATCCATCCTATCTCTCTCTATCTCTGTATGTATGTGTATATATATATATATATATATATATATATGTGTGTGTGTGTGTGTGTGTGTGTGTGTGTGTGTGTGTGTGTGTGTGTATACAGCCTTTCATGAGTCCAATTGACCCCTTTCTACCTTTTAGAGCTTTTCTCCCTGAACCTGCACTAAAAATGGTCATTTCAGTTCCCAGATGGACTTTTCCAGTAATAAAAGCAATAAATAAATATCTTACAGATGATATTTTAATCATGTGCACAATTATCACATCACATAACATCAAACTTAATATTAATCACAAACCTGTAACAGTGAAAAACAAAAAAAAAGAAAACACCTGCCTTTACCACTCAAAGTAAAAAAAGAATATATATATATATATATATATATATATATATATATATATACACACATATATTTTATACATATATATATATATATATATATATATATATATTTATATAAAGTTAGATATATAGATATCAGTTACTCTGCTCTTCTAAACAGATAGGTGTGTGTGTGTAAAAATATCACTATCAAACATAATTTGTCTGTATAGTCGTGCTGCTAGAAAAAAGGTTGTTTAGTACCCTAATATGTTTGGTTGGAGCTAGGAGCAGTTCTAGGGGTAGGATTAGGGTTAACCCACATGAGTAAGGGTGGTGGATGCATTTACTGCACTACATTTCTCAGGTCTACTCACCTGAGCTCAACCCTTAACCCTGCTCCTGGCTAAACCCACTACTACACATCAGGGTACTAAACACCCTTTTCCTATTAGTACCACTAAACAAGGCAAAAGGACACAGTCACAAAGACACACACACACACACACACACACACACACACACACACACACATTCAGCCCCAATGCCGAACCTTTTCTAACAAAATGAGAGTTGCTGAATCATTTGTGCCAATGAAAGTTTCAGTATTATTACCCATCATATTTACCTTTCATGTGATAATCCCAAGTTTAACTATTTAATCAATGGACAAACTACACCTTTCAAACATATTTACAAAAAAAAAAAAAAAATCATGACTAAATGAACCTGTGTCATTGCAGATACTGAGAGCAATGCAGCATTTTTGCATTACCTTGTACTTTTTAACTATTTTAATGCCATTATTTCAATCCCCTTTCATGGCACTTTTTTTCTGTTTGATATTGTAGTGCAGTAGATTAACTTATTAGAGCTGAGTGGCACCTCCATGTGTTTCCGCAGTTACAGTCCACTGATCCCTCTAGGTGTCAAATAGTGTGTGTTCATATTTGTATTAGTAATTCCAAAACCATGGTACATATTAAAAGTTCCATTTTAAAGCTTACGTAATGGCAAACACAACTGTATTGATATTTGACTTCTGTCTAGTGTAAGTAAAGAGATATTAATTGTTGTTCATGATATTTATTTATATTGTCATAAATGTCATGTTTTTCTGAATATCTCAACAACTAAGTAGTACGGACAGGACTACTTAGCCTCATATGAAAGTTCTGGGGTGGATCAACCAAATACTACACACAGAATGTGTGTAACTTGAGTGGTCACTGAAATATTGAAAGTTGTTTGCAAAATATTGCAAGCTTAATAGTCACTGTGTTTACTGTGACTTATAAAATCCAGTTTAACATCTACAACCTAAAGAATACTATCAACAGAAAATAGTTTGTCCTGAAGAGTTTGCCAATTATGCTTCTTTACTAACCCTTATTGTTCCAGAGATATGAAAATGTGTTTGAAATGCAAGGACATAACTTGATTCAATGAAAATGCTTCATCCACTGGAACTGACAGTGCAAACTTCCAGAGCTCCACTGGAGGGAGGTAAAATGACTATTTAAAACACTACTGTTTCTGCAGACCAAAGTTTGATTCTCATACATAAAACTTATATTCTGTTTGCTTCGTGATAACTCTCTGCATCATACCAAAGCTCCCAAGTCAACTCTGAACATATAAGCTTGCATAAAAACATATGAAGATATTGACAGCAGAATGCCTGTGATAAATTAAGTCAATCCAAGTCTCACAGCTAAGCCATGCAAAGCTGCACATTTCATGAGCCTTAACCCAGCCTTTCCTTCTTCTACCCCTCAAAGCAGCTTTTAAACTTTCCTAAGGGTTATTGCACTGTACTACTGTGCTTTGCAATGCACCATGGGCCATTACCATCCTCTCCATAGCATAGTATTTCATAGTTTCATACTAAGCTATTGACCCTAAAGGATCTTTAAAAGCCTAGCCATGCATTCCCATGAAGTTTTTTTAGCCTTTGTAGTTCAAATATGAACATAAACAGCCCAGAACATTTACATGTTAGCCTTTCCCATAAGGGAAAATGGTGCTGCTTCAGGTATTGATTTGTTATTTCAAATCCATTTGTCCAGATTATGTTTGAAAAGAGTAAGAGAGGTACTTTATTTTATGTGGAGAAGAAGACAATTTCAAAGAAGTGGAATTCTCTATTATATACATCTATCCTTGCAAAATGTTCTCTTTATGTTATAGAAAAATGAAGATCTTTTAAATATTTATGCTAACACTGGACTTGTTGATGCGCAGTCAGGCTGAGAGGATAGGATATGATGAAGCTCAATATGCGAGGCAGAGGGCACCGCTCAGCAGTATGCATGATACTGAGATTAGATATGATCACTGTGTACTTGTTATGATTTGGGCCTTGATTTTTTTCTTTGTGTTGAATTAATAAGTTCCGAATGCAGTGGAATGATCACATCCCTGTGCCTGGATACTATATAGGTTCATAGGTTCATAGGTTCATACTAGGCTATCTGCCCTAGGGCATTTATAAGCCTAGCCAGACTGTGTTTGGCTTTCGCCACCCATTTTAAATTAATTTTGCTATGCCCTTTTTTGAGGTTAGTATACTGTGCCTCTGTCTAACAGTGACACAGAAGTGATACCCGGGGTAAACATATGATCTCCCATCCACTTATCAAGATTCCTCTTGAAGAGAGTCAATGAGGGACTCTGCCTAACCTGGACTGGGATTTTATTCCAGAGTGAAGGGAGCCTCTGTGTTATGAATCTGTCCCTCCAGCATGTCCTATTTATTTCAGTGCTGAGGTTCAAGTCTCTCAAGCTCGTAGCTCAATGGGATTTGGATTTTCTGAGGTGCAGCATGTCCATTAATTCTGGGTTGGACATGGCTTTATACGTCAGGCACAGATCGCCTCTGAGCAGGCGGTATGCCACTGAGTAGAGCTGGAGTTTCTTTAACCTGGCAGCATATGGCATCCATCTGAGCCCTTTGATCCTCTTAGTGAGGTACTTTTGGGGTCTTTCCAGTTGCTGCAGGTGTCTGGTAAGGTACATCCCAAAAGGGGCATTGTACTCAATTATGGGCCTGATGAGAGATGGGTAAAGAGGCACGATGACCTCCCCTGATCTAAATGTGAATCCCTTCATGATTAGGTGGGCTATATAAAATGTTTTTCTAACCACTTTGGCCACGTGGTTGTCAAATGAGAGATTGCTATCAACTTGGGTCCCCAGGTCCCTAATTACTTCTTCTGTACTTAATGGATTACCACCTATGTGGTAATTTGTGGGCACTTTGTTTTTGCCAAAGGGGATGACTATACACTTTTTGGTGTTTAGCTTGAGGCCATGGCTCTGGCACCAGTTGTCTGTTTCTATGAGGCCCTTTTGGAGGATGCTTGTGTCGGCTGGAGAGTTTATTATGGTGCCCAGTTTGCAGTCATCTGCAAACTTGGTCAGCCACAGTCCTTCCATGTTGGCCTGTACCTCCGAGAAATATATACCGAACAAGAGAGGTCCCAGGACTGAGCCTTGTGGGATGCCACTTGTAACTGGTTTGGAGTCTGACATGGCTCCAGCAATTCTAACCATGTAGGTTCTGTCCTTGAGCCAGTTTGCAACCCATCTAGTGACATAAGGGTTTATATTTAAGCTGGTGAGCTTATCTATAATGCCCGAGTGGGGTATTGTATTGAAGGCTTTTGCGAGGTCCAGGTAGGCTGTGTGGACCACCTTCCCCTCGTCAGTGGCCTTGAGTGACTGTTTCAAAGAAATTGACCAGGTTTAAGAGGCAGGATCTGCCCTTAACAAAGCCAAACTGGGTAGGATCCAGTGGCTGTAGGTCCCCAATATCTTTATTTATGAGGTCCATGATGATCATTTCCATAGCTTTGCAGACCAAGCTAGTCAGGCTTATGGGGCGATAGTTTCCAGGATCCGTTGAGGCACCACCTTTGTGAAGAGGGACCATTGTTGCTGTACGCCACTCTTTAGGTACATATCCTGTAGTAAGGCTGAGATTGAACAGTAGTTTTATGTTTAGGTTTAGCTCTTCTTGGAGTTCATGTAGGACGCAGCCCGGGACACTGTCTGGTCCCATTGATGCTGTGTTTTTTGCTTTGGAGAGGGCGGCTCTTACCTGAGCATCTGAGATGTCAGGGGGGCAGCACTCTGCTGGGATAGATATTTGCCCTTTTGGTGGGGAGGGGTGGGAGAAGTTTGCGCTGAACCTGTCAGCTAGGATGTTGGCAATGTCTGTGGGATCGGTGTATTTTTTTGTCATTTGGACTAATTCTGAGCATATCTGGGAATTCCCACCCAGGATCCTAACATAACTAAAGAAAGCCTTGTGATTATCCTTAGTGTCCTGTGCAATTTTTCTCTTGAAGCTGGCCTTAGACGATTTTATGAGTGTCCGTAGTTTTTTGCTAATACTGATCAGAGATGCCTTCCCTTTTTGGGATTTTGCTCTATCATGTAGTAGCTTCCTCCTTCTATTGTATAGTTTGTTTATGGCTGGGGTCCACCAGACAGGACGCCTGCCTTTGGAGGATTGGGTCTTGGTTTTGTTTGGGATTGCATGATCCATGCATTCCTGAAGGTGTTCATAGAATACGTTTATAAAGGATTCTGCGGTCTGGGCCGTATTTTCCACAGGCCCGGGGGCTTTGAAGGATTCCACCTCGGTTTTGAGGAATGTGAAATTTGCTTTAGAGAAGTTTTTCACTGTGGTTTTCTGGGCAGGGGGTGGAGTCGGGATGTGAATATCCATATGCATAATAATAAGGTGGACAATTTAAAAAAGACTTTCATACAATAGTGAATACATGGTGACTGAAGAACTTTTCACTGTCTACATATGTTCCTAGATCTCTAACTACTGGATCTATTTACAGGGGTGTATTGTCAATGTAATAGTGGCAGAAGACATCATGTTTGCCAGAGGAAACTATTATACATTTTTTGGCATTTAGTTTTAGCCGATGGTTTTGACACAAGCTATTTGTATGGGAAAGGCCCTCTTGGATGACTATGGTGTCCTCTGGAGTGTTAATAATGTTGCCTAGATTACAGTCATCAGCAAAGTCAGTGAGCCATAAGCCCTTAACACTGGTTTTGACCTCCAAGACGTAAATACCAAAAAAGGATAACCCAAGGACAAAGGTTTGTGGTATACCACTGATGACAGGTCTTTTGGAGAAGATGAAGCTACCTACCCTAATTTTCTGGGTTCTGTTTGTGAGATAATTTGTTATTTATTGAATTACACAGTGAATTACATTTGGTTGGAAGAGTTTATTAATAATACCTGAGTGGAGAATGGTGATGAACATGTTAATGAACTCTAGATATGTGGTGTGCACTGATTTTTCCACATCCATTACTTCAGCAATACTCTCAAAGAAGTGAGTTATGTTGAGTGAGTGAGATCTTCCCTTGACAAAACTAAATTGGCTTGGGTTTAGTGTTCATAGATTGCCTATATCCTTGTTCATTAACTCCTTAATAATCCTTTCCATATGCTTATGAATGAGGCTCATCGGGCTTTTTTTAATCAGACTTATGGTTTAATGATAACCTGGCTCCGTTGACACTCCACCCTTGTGCAGGTGAATAACTGTTACTGTCCTTAATTCATCTGGCACATAGCATGTTTTGTAACTGATACTGAATAGTATCTGTAGGGGATTTGATAGTTCCTGTTTCAGGCTAGTTAGTAGGCATCCTGTTATGTTATCTGGACCCATAAAAGGCAGTGATGCTGGACTTGAATAGTGCTTTGAGGACTTGTTCTTGGGAAAGTTGGAAAAGAATGGAGTAGATCTGGGCCTGTGATCTAGGAATACAGTGGGGAGAGGGTGGTTAAGTTTGAGTTCAGTTTATCCAGTGGTAACTATTTGAAATGTCTGGACACACAGAGATTGAATGTCCAAACAATGGACATAAATGCACCCAGTCTGAGATTATCAATTCATGGCGCATTTCCTTTTCTACAAGGTATGGCAGTTTTGGAGTTGGTATATATACATTTGGAGGGTGTGGGGGGGGGCTTGCCATTAAAAAAGGAAGTTTAAAGGAGAAGAAAGATAATTGAAGTTTACTCTTCTGCATTTTTCATCTTTTTTCAGCCTGGTGGCTCTCAGTATTATTAGTACCTACATTCCAACTGGGAGCCTTATCTGATAGTAGATTGACTATGCCTTCTGAGTCTGAGTAGGTGAAAGCACTTGCTATTAGCTCTGTGCATTGCTGAGCATTGATTTTGAGGTTTTCAACATGGTTAAGTAATGCTTTGTGGTTGTCTTTAGTCTGGGCAGCTGTTTTTACCTCATATCTGTCTGGAATACCCTACTAAGTTTAGTAAGAGAATTTTTGGCATGCTGTAAGTTATATTCATTTTTATGAGTAATGAGTTTTTTTTCTCCTGTTGTAGATCATGTTTATATTTGTGTTCCGTCATAGGAGTTTATTTTTAAATTTGGCATTGTATTTCCTTTATAGGTGACAGATGTCTTTATGCAGCTGTTTTCATAAGCATACAAACTGACAGTAAAAGTTTCAGCATACACAAGAGAGTCATCAGTTTGGGAAAGCATATTGAATTTAGCCAGGTCATAGCTCAGTTTAAGTGGATTAACCTTAGTGGGAGAAACGGCCGAAAGGGAAGGAACCGTTTTAAAGAATAAGAATGTGAGTTTGTCTAATGAACGATCTCTCTGTATGGTTAATTTATCTGATTTATTTCTGAGTGAGGATATGAAATCACTATTATTGAAAGGCAGCAAATCTGTGCCTACTTTTTTTCCCTCACTTGGGGATTTGTATATGGAGTTAAAAAGCTTTTTAAGAAAATTGTATTTAAAAGTTTATTTTTCTAATATTAATGACACTAGTTATATGGGAAGCTGTAGTATTGATGAAAATGATGGAGCTGATGCTGACATTGATCTGTTGAATCTGTCTATATATGATTATGAAAATATGGATTGTTGTCCTTTAGATGAAGATGTATCAGGTTTTGATGACTGTATGGAAAATTTCTTCACAGGCTATGGAAAACTAATGTTACCGAAGTTAGCCTCTAGTAACAGATTTATGCCTAATACAAAAGTTCCAGTGATCGCCATGTTCTTTAAGATTGTATTTAGGGAATTGACGTTATTAATGAAAAAGTTTAATGACGGTGAAAAACAATACAATCTAGTGAAAAATGAATGGAATGCCTTAAAAAGTTTAATAAATGCAAAAAAGGAATTTATTTTTAAAAGTGCAGATAAAGGGGGCAACTGGGTTATAACAAATAGAACTTTCTACTGTGAAATGGTATATGATTTACTGCATAATGAAGATGAATACAAAAAGTTAGTTAAAAATCCTATAATTGAATTTAATGCTGATCTATTGAACCTGCTGGAAAGAGGGGAACATTTGGGTTTTTTTAGTAATAATGATGTTTGTAAACTATATATTAAAAACCCTTTAACACCTGTGTTTTATGTTCTACCTAAGGTACATAAAAATTTAACTAAACCCCCTGGCAGGCCAATAGTGTCTGGTATTGGTGCATTTTTAAGTAATGTCAACTTGTTTCTTGATTTCCATCTTAAAAAACATCTAGGTAAAGTGATGGCACATATTTCTAATACCCAAGATTTATTGAATGAACTTTCTCATATTAAATGGTGTAGTGATTACTATTGGGTGACAGTTGATGTGAAATCCCTATATACCAACATCAATAGAAAGTAGGGACTGGATACAGTTTTTGAGATGTTAGGTGATGGACCCAGAACAATGTTTTTGATTCAGCTATTGGAATTTAGTCTTACTCACAATTATTTTTGTTTTAACAATGATTTCTTTTTGCAATTAAAGGGAACGGCTATGGGGGCTGCTTTTGCACCCTCATATGCCATTATTTATATGGGTTATTTTGAGAAATTATTTATCTACCCTAGTTCCTTTTATAAAAAGAATGTTGTTATTTATAAGCGTTATATTGATGATCTCTTTTTAATTTGTAGGGGTGATATTGTGGATTTTTTTGAATTCTTTGATATACTAAATGGGAATAACCATGGGTTGACTTTTTCCTTTGAATTTAGTAGGGAAGAGATAAACTTCCTGGATATAACGTTATATCAGAATGAAGGAAATATTGGTTATAGGCCATTTAGGAAAAATACTTCTGTTAATATGTTCCTCGATGCTGATAGCATGCACCCTGGACATCTTATATGCTCATTACCCGTAGGAGAGTTTAAAAGGATCTTTGACCATATGAGTAATTTAAGTGAAAGAAATAAAGAGTTAAATAAGGTTGAATTAAGATTAATTGAGAGAGGCTATAATAAGGATAATTTGAGGATGATTAAAAATAAATTCCTGCGGGTCATTGATATTGAACATCGGGTAATTAATAAAAGCTCTGCTAATATTGATTATGATCATGATAGCTATAGGAAAAACACTAATGGGATGGGGGAAGAAGAAGAAAAATTATTTTATGTGACCAAGTTCTCTCCTCTATTGGGTGAGGTTGAAAATTTGATAAGAAAATGTTGGTATCTCATTATTGATGATGAGAATATAGGTCATCTTTTTCCGAAACATATAACATTCTCTTATAAGAGGGGGAAAAATTTAAAAGAATTATTGAATTTTAATTTTGTGAAAGGAGATGAGAATCTAGATCTTCCCGTAGGTACACATCCCTGTGGTCACTGTAGCATTTGTGTAAAGGTTATAAACCCGAGTAAAATTAATGGAATATCATTTTCACCTAGATTTTACTTTAATTGTAGGTCAGTGGGAGTAGTATACATATTGGGATGTTCATGTAATAATATATGGTACATAGGGCAGACTAAAAGAATGGTTCGAGTTCGTATACTTGAACATTTAAGGGATATAAAAAATAAAAGTGAATTTAGTCCTGTGGCTAAACATTTTGTGGAACATCATGGTGGTTGCTCTTATAGTTTAAGATTTTGTATCTTAGGTAAACCATTTTATTTTGAAGGTGGAGAAATGTTCATTCAAAAATTATTGGAATTGGAAACAAAAATGATTCTCAAATATAACACCTTGAAACCTGGTGGATTAAATTTGGAATTAAGTATTTAAATGCTGTAATGAATTAATATTCATACAGTGTAGTGTCCTTGATATAGAATTATTTATATAATTACTTGTAGAATTTTCTTTAGTAATGTATTTATTATTAATTTAATTTAATATGATGGAAGCAGGATTTATTGCTGGCACTGACTATTTCTATCTTGAAATATATTTAAACATTCTTATATATTTTATAAGGGACATCCTTAAGTGGAATGAAATGTTATTTTCACTTGGAAATCCTTGAAATTGTTACGTTTTATGTAACTGTGAATGTTCCTTTAAATGCATGAATTCATTCTAATTGATTATCTCAGAAAGCTGTGTTAATTAATTAATTAATTATATTATTAAGAAAATGTATATTTATACTGTGGTAATATGTAGAGTTTCTGTGATCCTTTGAAGGCGAAAGGCCGAGGTACCAGATCCGAAATAAAGAGCTGGTTTTTGGATTTTGGACTACGTTTGTGCTTTATCTTTCCTGAACTGTTTGCTGTGTGTAACCTTAGCATAATCTCTGAATACTGAGTTATTGAAAAGTGTTTGTAGATTCAGTCTTATAGTGAATGTCACTAATTCATGTTCAGATTGACTAGGGAGAGAGTTGCAATTGGTGTGGAACAAAGCTGCCCTATATTGGTAAGGACCAAGTCCAGGATTTTATCACCTGTAGTTAGGGTGGGAACTAACTTGTCCAGAGAGTTGGTATTATTAAAGTCTACAAATCACTTGGCATACATATTAGGGAATATATAATTCACCCAGTTTATAGAGAAATGGTGTTTGGCTTGATGTATAGGGACTCCAAACACATTATATAACAGGTATGGGTCTGAGGAGACAAAGAGGGGGCCCTTTAGTTGGCCATGATTTGATTCTGGGTTTTATCAATGGCAAATTTGATGTGAAATAATTTCAAATCATTATCCTGTCTAACAAATCTGAAGGTGACCCTTTGTTTAACAAATAGTGATGCCCCTACCTTCAGTAACCCACATTAATGCTGCAGACCTGAACATGTATTAAATATTGAAGCTTTGCACTGAGGGGGGTACTCTCTATGAATTTAAACGAGGTAGTCATAACAATGCATATATCAATGCATTCTAGGGTAAGGGGTGCCTATATGGAGCAGCGTTGCCTGTTAAAGCTCTTAGCTTTTACAGAAAAACCTTCAGTTATCTGGATTCTGTCTTTTTTAATTTCTCCAAGTCTTTTGGGTTTCTAATACGATGATGGAAACGGACCCCATTCCTAAGTCAAAGTATGACTAAACTTCATGAAATTAATATTCTTTCAATGTTTGATGTTAGCCAGAAGTGCTCTTCATATCCCCCGCAATGTGCTCAGTAATGGCTCTTTCTGTAATTCATACAGAATTACAGTGTTGGTAACATATCTAAGTACAATTGTAAATTATTTTTTATAAGACCTCTTGCTCATACTAGTATTGGAACTGAGTATCTTTCTTCCAGAATGCCTCATTTCTGCCTGAAAATCCTGTTATTTTTTTGTGTACATAAAACACGGTAGTCATTGGGTATAGCAATTTCAATGATGTGAAGGAGTTTCAGGTCATTTTCCTGTCTAACAAATCTGAAGGTCTTCTTCTTTGTCTTCTTTTCATGGACTACTATAGCTGGTTTTCTTGCATCAATTTTTTGAACTGTTAGTAATGGGTGATCATATGTGATATCAACTTTATCATTTCCTACAATGCTTTATGCCTCATGTTTCCAGTGTTTTTCAGCTACTTCAGTATTATAACATGTGCATTATAACATTATAACATTTGCACAATCCCCAATGCAACAGTCTTGCCACATTATTATGCCTTTCAGTGTACAGTCCTTCTGCCATTAGTATATCACAACCTGCAACAAGATGTGTTACTGTTTCCAATTCTGTTTTACAAAACCTACATTTGTCTGTTTCTCCCACATGTTCAATGGACTTTGTAAACCAACATTTATGTACTTCACCGTCTTGGGCCTCCAATATTAACCTTTCATATTTTGCTTTGAATTCACATTTCCTTAACCATTTCTGTGTTTGAGGTTGTTCCAAGAGTTTTCTATACTTGCAACTATATTTAGCATTTTCCACATTTCTTGCCTTCTCATCTAATCCTTCACCTTATAGTCTTTCTTTTGTTATTTTGGCACATTCATTTGCTGCCTGATTTTTATCTACTTCTGGTTTGATTTCTATTTTCACTTGATACCGACATGCTTCTGCTAAACTAAACAGGGAAGCCATCTTAGACTTCTTCTCCTCATGTTTTAAAACTTTCACTGTGTTTGGATCTTGTGAGATCAATAGATATGTATGCAGACCTATGACTGCAGATCTATACATGTAATCAGTTACGAGGAAGCGCATAACTCCTTCAGAATAGGGACTATATAGTCTTGGCATACACTGATTTTGATAAATCATTTGATAAGTATGAAGCATCCTTCTTGTTTTCCTGTCCAACCAATCCAAAATCTTTTGGGGACAGTCAATCATTCCAAAACTGTAAGTTAGGACAGAAAGAGAAAATTGATTTATAGCTTGAACTTTGTTCCTAGATATAATGCTGTTTTCAGTATTAATTTTAGTTTTCTAAAATATTCCAAAATATTCCGTATTAAATTTTATTCACATTTATGTTTTATTGTTGCTCCTTCATCAAGCCCTGAATGCTTATACACCCCTCTTTCTCAAATTCTCTTATATCATATTCCTGTCCTAAACTGATGTTTTTTTTTTTTTGGTGCTGCAGCTTTCCTGGTTTAATGGTTGGTTTTGCACATTCATCAACACCAAATGACATTCTTATATCATCTGTAAAAGTTTTGACCACTTGCAGTTGTGCTTTCAGTTCCAAATCTGATGCTAAGGGTTTAAATCATCCACAAAAAAAAGTTGAGAAGTCTTTAGACTTTGTTGTTTTCTGAGACCCAAACTATAGTCATGACCTAATCTGTTAAATAGACAGCTTAATGGGTTAAGGGCAAGACAAAAGAGCAGAGGTGACAAAGAGTCACCATTGGAATATTCTCCTTTGAAGTTTTATCCCTGGAATAATAATTTGTCATTTATCATGGCTTAACTACAAAGTGATTTGCCACCTTTTCATAGTCACTGTAATATAACTGATCACTGTGGGGTAGATTTTCTACATTTGTAAGCACTCTTTTGTCCATGAATGTGGATACTGTCAAATATTTTTTGTAGTCTATCCATACCATACTTAGACTCTTCCCCATTTTACAGTTCTCTGTTATGACTTTATTTAACAACAATGATCCTTTGTTCCATATGACTTTCTTTTGTTACTATTTTGTTCTTTTGCCATGATTGAGTTTTCTTCTAAATGACTAAATACTCTGTCGGCATCAGTTTTAGTTTTATGTTTATACATCGTCGGAAGGCAAGTTATTGCTCTATAGTTTTTAGGATAGCTTGCAGATTCACTCTTAAGTATCAGTATTGTTAACCATATTGGTGGCTGTTTGGAGTGCACATATAAATACTTCTTACTCATAGCTAAATCTTCATGTAACAATGTTATAATTTTAGCCAGATTTTACGTACTGCATCTGGACCTGGGGTTTTCCAATTAGGAGCTTTTTGTAACTTTGTTTCAACCTCTCTGGCTGTTACATTATCCCATTTCATATACTGTATATTTGAATTTCTTATTCTTTCTTTCACTTCTATCCATTTATTATCCATGTTATGTTCCACAGGATCCATTCATCCATTGATCCTCAACCCCTTTTTCCCATTTTGCACATGCGGTTGCGTTGTCACTTTCAACAGCGACAATCATCTCGAGCCAAGGTTTACACCTCTGGGTGGCTAGTCCTGCCATGGCAGTCCATCCATACCACTCACTTACATGCAGACTCACACCTGTGGCCAATTTAGAGTGTCCATTCCACCTACTGCATGTCTTTGGAATGTGGGATGAAACAGGAGCACCCGGAGGAAACCCGGGATCTGCATACATATTTCTCCAAAATGTATCTATTTCTTCTTTTTGTGATGGTATTTCAATTCCTTTTGCCTTGTTTCCCAATTCTCTATAAAACTTCTTTGGGTCATCAATAAATCGCTTATTTTGTACTTTTCCTTTATATTTATCTGCATATCTTCCAGGTTTTTCTGCCTGTTCTGATATTTTTTGTTTATTATTTGCAGTAGTACATGATAGATCCTGATTTGTTCTGATACTGTGCATTGCTTTTATCACATCTATCTTTCTGAGTACTTTTGTTGATCTGTTCCCTCTTCTATACTCTTCTAACAGTGACACTTCTTCTCTTCATTGCTTTATAGTTTTCTCTATTAGAAACTTCCATGATGGTATTTGATTTCTCCCCTTCCTTTCCCTTAATGCCATGTGTTTTTGTGGTAAGACTTTATTTGTTATTTATTTAGCTGCACGGCAATATATCCTATTTACTTCTGTTATATAACCTGAATCTCTATGAAAAGTTCTAATTACTGTGATCATTTGTTTTATCAGACTTTTAACTTTTGGGGTTTTATTGACTTTCTGTAGTCTTTTACTTTCATTGATCTTAATATGTCTATCCATCTCTATTAAATCAAGAAACTCTTCTCTTAGAACATTTTCTTCTAAACTGAAGGCACATTCTTTATTCTCCATTTCCTGCAGGCATTCTATGGAAATTTCTAAAGCATTTTCCTGTGGTACATTCTTTCTAGTTTCATCCTGTGTCATCTGTTGCTCTTTCATTTGGGAACTCACTGGGCTATCAATTCACAACATTGACAACATCAGAGATGCCACACTTTCCTGTTCCTATCCTTGCTGTGGAACTCCCAATGAACTTTTGCTTTGGTTTCCTATGGTAAGTTCCAAAGTTTCTTTATATGACAACTGATCAGATGTTTCCCATCTCTCCTTAATTTGGGAATCAATTGCTCTATTTTGCAATGATATTATCAGTGTTAGATTTTCTACACTAAATCCTTCACTTTGCAGGTAATCCATAACCTGTTTCTATTTCTTTTAACTTCTCCATTACTAATCCTCTTTTCTACTTTTCCTCTTTGTTTTCTTATTTTTTGTATTATAACATTTTCCATATCCAGATGCCTGTATTTCTCTTCAAATATATTTAGTTCCGTTTTTTTTTTGTATTGATTAATTTTACTTTCTCTTTGCATAAATATTGCATCAGATTAAATCTCTTTTTATTTCCCATGTCCATATTTCTTCTTCAGATATTTCATGCTCCTTCTGTTTCTCCTTACTTGGGGGACTCATTATTCTGTTATGCTATGATATAACCTGCGTTAGACTTTTTGCACTAAATCCTTCACTTCACAGATATTCCATAACTTCAACTTCCCTTTTTGAACTTCTGTTTTACTAATCTTCTATTCTACATTCCATCTTTGTTTTCTTATTTTTTGTATTGTGACATTTTCCATATCTGGATGTCTTTGGTTGTACTTCTCTTTGAATATCTTTGGGGCTGGTTTTTGTTGATTAATTAAGATTTCTCCCTTGCACAAACATTGCACCATATCAGATCTCTCTTTCTTTCCCATGTCCATATATCTTTTTTATACCTTTCAACAATCTCTAGATTTTGTTCTTTAAATTTTTGCACTTCCTCTGTCACTTCTTTCTTCAAACAGCCCAAAGTTTCTTGGTCTATATGATGTTTTTCATAAATCTGTTGTATTAATGAAGACACATTTTTATTTGAAGCTTCTAACAGTTTTTGTTGTGCAAGTATTTTTCTTTCCTCTAATTCTCCTCTTAATCTTTTTGTTTATCTTCTGTCTGGGAATTCTGGGCTTCTTGCATAATAGTAACAATACATCATTTCTTTTTTATCCTCAACAGTCCACTCTATTGTCTTTATTGCTCTTTTTTGGCCTATCAGTTTTTGTGATTTTTGTGGACTAATACTTCCTTCTACAACAGGGAAGCCATCCTCTTCATGGACCTGGCCTAGCCCCATTGTAGGAATGTTTTCATGTCTTGAGGATACTACACTCTCATTTTTCCAGTCCTGGCACCAATGTGCCTACCAGGATTGGGCACTTATCTGTGCTGGGTCTTGTGCATCCAGCTATCTTTTATATTTTTCAACCTACTTCTGCCCATGATATATGCTGTATAAAATACAGTCTATATATCAGTGTCATCATGGTGAGAGTTTGTGAAAAACAGGGTCGACCTCATGAAAGTGCTTACCTTGACTTGAGTATAAATTCAGTTCCAATAATAATACTACTCTCCTTTGCTTGCTGATTTATCATATCTCCATTTATACCCCCTGGATTCTGTTATGTGATATGCTGGATGGTTGTGGAGATTGATATGGCCTATAAAAGGCACTAGGGGGGGTGGATAAGGTTTCAGCTATTATACAAGAGCCTTGGGAAGAGTGGTACAGGCTACCTCTGGCAAAGAAGTTTCGACTGTCAACTATCTCCTAACAGGCTTATATGTATATATATATATATATATATATATATATATATATATATATATATATATATATATGTATATATATATATATATATATATATATATATGTATATATATATGGGTTCCATACACTAGATCAAATTTTCACTAATTCGAAATAGTGCATGGAATGCTCACTGCAGCGAAAGTGCACTTAATCGAAAGTGCACTTACGCGAAGTTCAGTACAACGAACAGGTGTTGTACTGAACTTCCGTGCAGTACTCATGGACCTTAAGGTTAAGGCAAGGGTCATAGTAAGGATATCCCCTTCCCATGACCCATGCCCTAACCCTAAGGCACGTGATGGCTGCAGCACAGTGAAGGACATAGCAATGTCCTCCACATTGGTGCTATAGTCATGAACCTTAGGGTTAAGGCATGGGTTAGGGTAACGGGATAGCTTTACTAACTATCCCCTTACCCTAACCCATGCCCTAACACTAAGTTCCATGACTATTGCACCATAGTGGAGGACATAGCTTGTTTTTATGTCCTCCACTGTGCTGCGGTGTTGTCTGTAAAGTGCACTTACGCAACAGTTCACTTTCGTTAAAGTGAACTTTCGCAGAAGTGAGGCTTCCTATTACAAGTTCGAAGTAGTGAACTTTCGTTCTTGTAATAGGAATACATATATATATATATATATATATATATATATATATATATAGTTTCACTTCATAATCTTAAAATGCTGAAATACCAAATTTCAGCATTCCGAGATCATGAAGCCAAAAATTCAGAATGCCAAAAGTGCATAAGAGCGAATTTGAATATCTTGAATTCACACTTATGCATTTCTGGTATGTTGCGTGTAGTGTTATGGTTGCTGAAATTGTAGGTGAGTGAGTGTTTGTGTGTATTTTTGCACGTTGTATGTGTGAGTAAGGGTAGGGAAGTGTAAGTGTGAGTGTGAGTGTTGGATTTGTTGATGTTTGTGTATGTGTGATGTGTATTTGTGTGTGAGCGAGTGTAGAATGCCGTGGTGTGAGTTTTTTTTTTTTTTTATGTTATGTGCGATCTCGGAGTTGGTATATATAAGTAGGGGGTGTGGGGGGTGCAGGGGGCTTCCACCCCTGCTTATATGAAGTGTAGGACTGTCTGGTTTGTGTGCTGTGGGCAGAATGGTGTGTGCTATGTGGTGTATGGTGTATGTATGTTCTTGATTGTGTGATTCGTGATTGTGGGATTCGGTATTGTGGCTGGTTCGGCTTCATGGTCTCTGAATGCTGATATTCGGTATTTCAGCATTTCGAGATTATGAAGTGAAACTCTATATATATATATATATATATATATATATATATATATATATATATATTGGATCCTATTTGAATGACACCAGAAAGTAGCCCAGTTTTTAAAATCTATAATGTGTTGTTTGCATTGTGGCATCAGTCTCACTAATGGTTTAATGCTGCTCATGGCTAGGTTCATACCTGCCTGTGACACATATTCCAGGAGCTCCATCATGTCTCTCTTCATATCGTCCAAACCCACCTCCTTCCAGCTACCATTTATGTCTCACAGCAAGGTTCATACCTGAGTCTGACACATATTCCAAAAGCTCCTTCATATCTCTCTTCATATAGTCCAAAGCCACCACTTTCCAGCTAGCATTCATGTTCCCTTTCCCAAATCCTTCTTCTTTAGTTTCATCTTTCCCATTTATATCCAAATGATGCAGGATGTGCAAATCATATCTTTTTTCTCTCTTCTGTTAATGTATTCAAGACCAGCTTTCTTGGTTCATAGGTAAATACTAGGCAGTCAATCTGAAGACTATTACACATTTAGCCAATAACCAGATAGTGACCAAAGGTGAGAATCAAACCCTTGCTTTGCATCTGTGTGGTAAAGATCTTAATTATTGCGACAGCCCTCAACCATATAATAACACCCATTTGTTAGCTGGGAGGGCCCACTGAGTGCACAATCCCTTTTTCGGTCCTAACACAAGAAGAGCAATGTCTTAATAAGTGACTTGTTCAAGGTTAAATAACAGGCAAATGAGGGTTTTGAGATTCACACCATGTACTACAGGCACTATAACTCACAGCCTTAACCCTCTGCATCAATTACCTGGGTAGCAGCCAGCTGCACTCGAGCCAATACTTTCTGTTTGCCATTTTGAAAGTCTGCATCCCACCTGCTTAATTTATTTCCTTTCTTCTGCTATAGGGCCTTCAGAACTGCACTCAGTACTACAGATATGCAGTACTAGTGGAATTTGCAGTAGAATAATAACCTCCATTTCTTGAGAGTCTACTCCCTACACTACGTACATCAACATACTATTGATAAATACCACTATAACTTCACAGAGCATACCATGGTTTGCCTAAAGGCTGACTGTTACCCTCAAATACTTTTCTACTGTGTCATTTTAGGGTTGTTACTGACAGGAACATGGTCTCACAATTCACACCACTTCTGCTAATAAATATGTCAGAGATAAGGGTTGCATTTCTTGAATCTGTACCACTACCCCCAATAAATATAAAAAAAGCAACAACAATCAAGGAAAATAAAATATAAATAAATGTGAATTCAACTCATTCTCAATAAATACGCAGATGAAGTTAGGCTTAAGAGATACTTTCATAATAAACTGCTGTTTTGAGATGTGGCCATACCAGCCACTTCCAAATAAGGTTTCACACTGAATATTCACAAAAAAAAAAAAAGAATAATTGCAGGCATTAGTTTTTCTCAAAGATTCACTCACCTCAGTCTGAGTATAATGTCTTAATTTGCTAGCATAAACGCACACACACACACACACACACACACACACACACACACACACACACACACACACACACACACACACACACACACACACACACACACACACACATTCCCAGACAGGGTAGTAATACCGTTCAGTACTGCAACCATTTATCCATTTCCTCTTTTCTGTTAGTTGCTGCCACAAACCAGAAATAATGTTCACACAGAGGTATGTTATTAAACCATGATTAATTTGTAATAAATTTATTTGGAGAGGAGGATCACTTCAAATTTCACTAGAAATTTTAACTGCCTCTGGAAATAAAGGTGGCCATAAGATGAATGTTTATACAATTTGGATTAATATCTATAATTGGCAGACATTGAAAGTAGATCTTTTATTTAGTACTTTTTTTCTAAAATATGGCAGCTAAGACCTTTACCAATTCTGATGCCTTAAAAGCCCAGTATTCTAATAATACCAATTTCTTTTCTACAAAAAAAAAAAAAAAAAAGATAAAACAAGTGCAACATTTATTACATTTGATAGCCTACCCTTGTAAGGAACTTTCTGTTCAGGCTTGGATATCATGATATGTTAATTACTTACATGGGTCAGACAAAGCATTATATAAGTACTTTCTTTAATGAACAAAACTGTGGGCTAAATATGAGTTGGTAGATATGTCATTTTCCAGATTCAAAAGTGATGCTACCATTTGTGATAAAATAAAGGTGTAATAAATTATAGTATAGTTTTGGCGGTCTGGGAAGCACAGTTTTACATTCACTATTTTCAAGAAAAATAGATTAGTAAGGATTTTAAAATTTAACGAGTACTACAAATTATGACTATACTGGAAAAAATATAAGTGAAATTGAATAATGAC
Source organism: Protopterus annectens (assembly GCF_019279795.1). Lineage (NCBI taxonomy): Eukaryota > Metazoa > Chordata > Ceratodontiformes > Protopteridae > Protopterus > Protopterus annectens. The sequence goes on from NC_056726.1 coordinate 1,802,174,195, forward strand.
ATGTCAATGAAGATAATTTTTTTACTTCCAGTTTATATTGAAAAAATACAAACCTTACTTTATTTTTTTAGAAACCAGGCTACTCAACAACAAAAAATATACAATTCCATGTTTATTAGACTCCAGTCAAAAAAAATGATTAACCTCAAAGTTGGGCTGGCGTGGCTATGGGGCAGCTGGTACTGGGTATTATATGCAGTGGTTGTGTCCAAGAATGGCGTTTTTTGGTTGAGAACATTACATGGTGTTAATTTGATACTTAAAAATATCTATAAAATACATTGGGCTGGATCTTGTAAAGATCAGGGAATCTGGTGCATTACTCTGTGTAGTACTCTAATTTCAGATCTGAAAAAATGTGACATCATCCCCTTTTGGAAAAACCCGGTTCCCATGAATTACACATCAATGGTAGTCCACTGAACACAGAAGGCATTACAAGAGATCTAGGAACACAGGTTGACAGCAACCTCAATTTTGACCACCACATTGCCACTGTGGTCAGAAAGTCCTTCTATGTGGCACATCTCATTACTAAGGGTGTTGTATCCAGGCAGAAAGAGGTCATTGTCTCCCTCTACTCTTCCCTCATTAGGCCAGTCATTGAGTAGAATGCCCCATTTGGCATGTACCTCACTAGACACCTGCAACAACTGGAAAGGCCGCAAAAGTACCTCACAAAGAGGATCCTGGGCCTGAAACACTTGCCCTATATGGACAGACTCAAAAAACTCTAACTATTCTCTGTCTCATATCACCTACTTAGAGGCGATCTCTGCTTGACTTACAAAGCCATGTCTGACCCAGCTCTGTTAAAAATGCTACATCTAAAGAAATCCCAATCCCTCTGCACCACACACTCCAGAGACTAATACCTCATTACCACAATCAAACAAACATGCTGGAGGGACAGGTTCATAACCCAGAGACTGCCCATGCTATGGAATAGACTTCCCATGCATGTCAAACAGAGCACCTCACTGGCCCTCTTCAAGAGTAATTTTGATGAGTGGATGGGGGAATAGAAAATTCACCCCGGGGATCACTCCAGTGGTTCTACTCGACAGAGGCACTGAGAACTAAACTCAGGTGGCACGATGCTAGGGTAATCCTATGGGCTAGACTTGTAAAGGCTCCAGGGCCATTAGCCTAGTACACAGCTATGAACCTATTAGAGCTAAAGTCGTGAATATCAGTTTACTATGTAAATCTGCCACTTTGACATCAGAACACCTCAACACACGAGTGTATCTCAAGCAAAGTGCACTAAACATACCAACAAGTCATCCATCTAATGAAAAATCACTGTCAAAGTGTGATGTACATTAACAGAGTTACAGAAAGATTATCACAGTTCAAGAATGCTGACAGCCATAAATACATATCTATAACAGAATCTCTCCTGTAAGCTTAAGGACAACTGTGGAATAAAACTAACACCATTATCATAAAAAATGCTAGCTATCCTAATGCAAGCTGCATGGTATTCGTAATACATAACTGCAATAATCTGTCCAGTAAGGTTAGAGACAACTACAGAAATCTATGTAATTCCTTACACATTAGAATCCAAACATATCATAGTAACATTAAGTGCACTACTTAAATCCTACATAGCTCTTAACTGGCTTGACAGATGTAAAATTTCCAGGTCAGAATTTAAAAATATAGCTATTCAATATGTTTTGGCTAACAAACTAAAAACTGTGAGTCAAAAGAAACTAACCTATTTCAAGAAATACTGGGAAAAGCTTATAGGAATTCTATCCTGAATCTACGCTAAAACTAGAGTATATTACTTTATTATACTACCCACAAATCAAAACCAATCCTTCTTCCAGCATAACACGGAGACTACGTATATCATTCTCTAAGAATGCTATGTTAAATACATTAGGTATACCAACGTCAACTAGCACCTATATATTTAACTCTAAACTCTATCACAATATCCTTCAAGAGTGACAACCCAGTGTAAATATATGTAAATATTGTAAATAGTTCCTTTGCTAGATACAGGTATAGAATTATAATCCTCTTCCTTATAAAAATAACAATGGTCAATGGCAAAAAATTATACAAATAATTAGATGGTTAAACTTTTAGTGAGACTCCTATTAAACTTTATATTACATGATATGTTTGTCATTTGCCAAAGCTTATTATAATGAAAAAATATTTTTTTTTTCCTGTTTAAACTTTGTTTAAATTCTGCACCAGCAAGGACAAACTCACAGAATTTTTGTGAACCATAGTATAATATGTGTTATTTGATCCTATGTAATTCCATTGTTATTTTATCTCTACTATGTATTAACTGTTTATAACAAACAATTTTTTTTTCTTGGAAACTAAAATAAAAATTTAATTTGAAAAAAAAAAAGAAATCTATGTAATTCCTTTACTAATAGAATATATTTGCTTGCAAGCTGCATGCCATTCATAATACATATCTTCAGCAATCTGTCCATTAAGGTTAGAGACAACTACAGATGTCTCTGTAAGTCATTTAATAATAGAATATCATTGCTTGCACTTTCAGATTCTGACATAATCCATAATATTTCTAATAAAAAATAAATTAAGGTGACAAGCAATCACAGCCATAGTGCCACAGCTAACAGCTAACAATGGGTGCAAGACTTGTTCAGGGAACACAGTTAACATACATACCCAAGGAAGGTAGAAAAGAACATGTAGGGTATAGCTGAAGAAGAGGGATACACACAAGAGGATTCTCTGAATAGGAAACTCTGAGGAAAAGTCAGAGGGTCATGGGCAATTATTTTTTGGTGGAAATAGGCTTATTTGTTTTTCAAGAATAGAAGGAAAGGCAATGATAGGGGAAGAGGAGAGGAAGGCCATTACAGCAAGTATGCCCATAAAACAAATATTAAAATACATGAAAGACAAAGATTAGAAAGAAAACAGTAAGGAGAGGTAAGTGACACAAATGGCACACTACACAGCACAGGCAATGGAAAGATGTCAAACAGGTTAGGAATGCATACCAGTCATGGTGAAAAGTAGAAAAACATATTTACCTGTGCACTATCACATTACATCATGTTGCAAACTATGTGTCAGTCATACCTGAATGTGTATGAACAATGGTAGATGGGTGTTGTAGGGTAAACAATAAGGATCACAGTACAGATTGGATAAATAGACACAGGTCTGGAGTGAATAAACTCTAATTGGTTCAGTGCAGAGCCTACACAGAGTGTATTCATGTATTTGATACTGCTCATTGTGAGGTATCACACAGCCTTGTGCCATGAATATTAATGATGTGCGGCACATGTAAGCAAGGTTTCATGGCTCACCCCATTGTTACTGGCTGTGAAACTTGTATACTGATTGTGGATCATTCCACACAAGCTTTTTGTGCCAGCAATGTGGTCAAACAATTCTGAAGGATATGAAGTAGGGAACAGAAATGTCTGTCATTATATATTGACCGCAATCTTCAGTGATTTCACAATAAACACCACATGTTCCAAGGAACAGGCCAAAAATATGATGCAAATATCTGGACATTCTGCAAAACTGTGGACAGTCTGCCTTTTGTGTTTTAATTTCTTTTTGTTTTCTATTTTTTTTCCTTGCCAGCATTTGCCCGATGCACCCCTTGGCATAAACATGTTTAGCTGTGCTCACCTGGTTTGTGCAAAATGCAGCAGTGCACAGACTGGAGGAATGGACTACCTAGGTTATAGACAAGAACCAGACAACCACACATATGGATTGGATGCACTAAATTAATAATATTGTACAGTGCACAAACATAGTAAGCAGCATTGGACTATGATTAACACCAAGAACCTTACAAAAACTACAAGACAACAGGAATCATTACCCTAATCCCATGGCAGCAGGTGTTAAGTGTAGGTGTGGAGAGCAGATGGCCTGGGGTTCTAGTATAGGGTGTGCAAGTTTTGTTTAACTCTTGTGAGATTGCAGACTATAGCAGTTAAGTGCAATATACACAACTGTTTTCTTAACTTTCTTGTGGTAATAGCTGTAAGTGCAGGAGACCCATAGGCATGGTCCATTTGAGTAGCACATTTACACAAGTGTCTGTATACTAAATAATCTTGAAAGTGCAGTGTTTGCCACTGCTGTGCATTGCTTAACACTGTGCAAACACCATATCCAGCAGTGTGCACCCTTGCCTACTGTGCTTGCTCAATGGTACATGATGTGCAGTGTTTTTAAATGTTGCAAAATCAAAATGTGTGCACTCTCAGTCATCATGAGAAGTGCAATAGGCAGGAAAGTGCAGTATATAAAACACAGTTATGGGAAATGCTCATTAGACATTGAGCTTGAACTATGGCAGGCATGGCTGGAGTTGCTGGAGAGGGTGTGCGCTTTTGGGCACAGTGTTGCGGTGTCCAGGAGTCCAAGACTTTTGTTGGACTCCTAGTTAAAGAGCATGGGCCTGGGTTGCTGCAGCAGGACTATTCAGGCTCAGAATATAAATCTGAAGCCTGGAGTAGTGTTGCTAGGGCCTTAACCAGTGTGACAGGTATCCCCAGCTCAGGTGAGCAATGTAGACATCATTTTGATGACCTCCAGAGGAGGAAAAAGGATATCCTCAACCTTTGGATCAGGGAATGTTGAGCAGGGGGCACCCCACAAATGAGTAAGTATCAATTTCAGTGACTAATTGTAAGAGTTAAAAGCTGAATATAGTCAAGATTGGTATTCATAATGGTGTTCTGTTTTGTTTTTTCCACAGCTGCTGAGGAGAGATACTGGAATGTTTGGTCCCATGGTGCACACCTAGTAAGGATGCAAGCAGCATGTGGTATGTATGCATCAGAACAGTATGGTCTAAATAGTATTTTAATAATAATAATAATTTGTATAGCAATTTTGTAGCATTAAAGTTAAGGACTGTTTAGTTTATATTTACGGGAGTTGCATCAAATTGAGCATGCATATCCCAACTGTAAAATAAGCTATGCTTGCCTTAGTTTGTAACACAAAGCAATGGTGCCATATTCTCAAATAACAGTGAGCATGCATCTCAAAACTGTAAAAGGAAAGCATGCAGTAGTCTGTAGGACAAAAGAACAGTACAGTATTTTAATGTAGACATCGGTTGTGGGTTCAAAAACCCCACTTCCTAAATATACAATACTGTTAGCTTTTCATTATTGGAACGTAGCTTCATACCTCTATACCAGTGGCACAAATTACCCTCTGTAAACTGTAATCAGTATAATTGGAACATGCATATGTGCAATATTTGCACACATCAAGGACTGGTGGCTACAATCTGTACTATAGTTTGCCTAATGAAGAAACTTGTTAGGAGTTTATAGTGTTAAAAGTAAAGGTAACAGAATAGAGTCAAATAATTGTATCAGTGCTTTGTATGGCACATATGAATTTAATAGTGTTCTCCCTTTTTTCTCTCACCCCAACCCTTTTCTCTCTCTTTCTTTTTTATTTCTTTTTTTCACAGCATAGTAGAGTAGGACTGTTGCATGGGATCCACCTGCCCCCGCTCAACATTCAGACCCCAAACTGTGGGCAGTAAAGCCAAAGGAGGTGGAGTTTCAATATACATTAAAGACATACACACCTCCAGGCTGGTCAGACAGTATGACACACAGGAGACACTCCAGGTGCAGTTAACCATTGACAAGACCCCTATTCAAATCATAGCTAGCTGCTGGCCCCCAAATCTGACTCAAGATGCCCAATCTGCCTATTTGGACCTGTTTGAATCAGTTTTCCTTCATTTAGTCACACATGGTATGTGCAATCATCCTGTTATGGGACCCACATTACCAAAATATGGAGAACTTCGAAGGATCAAATGTCGAAAATGGTTTGCTGAAAAGCCATTTCCGACATTTGATCCATGTGTTTGAATGGCAAAAAGCATTTGCTTATTTGCCATTCAAACACATGGTGAATCGGCATTGTCATTTTTTTGCAGCAGTATGTTCAGCGTTATGCACATCGGACACACTGCGGATGACAATTCAAAGGTGAACCATTTGAATCCATCAAGATTTAACCCTTTACCCTGATCTTGGGTGACTTTAACTTACCAAACATAGACTGGAAGAACTACTCATGCCAGAATACAAATGCCCAGAGATTCCTTGATTTTGTCAATGCAATTGCCTTGGAACAGCTAGTCAATACCCCCACAAGAGGTGATAATATATTGGACTTGGTATTGACCAACATGAGTAACCACTGCAGCATCCCTATAGTATCATCCTCCCTGGTAAGATCTTGCCACAAAGTGGTCACTTTTGAAGTCAGCATTTCCCTCAAGGCCCCTCTAGCTAGGATCAGGATTAAAAACTTCTCCAAAGCTGATTACAGCCTCCTGAGGGATGGTATAAACAGCTTCACAGCCCCCTCCCTCTCTGTAGGAACTGGTACCAACATCCAAAACTACACCAAAGCATTATATGAGTATTTATATAGATGCATGGAATCAGGAATACCCAACAGGACTAAATAATCTTCAGTAAGGAAGAGTAAACCTGTCTGGTGGACATCTGCAATAAATAAATTCTATAACAAAAGGAAAATTGCTGTCCAAGAGCAAGAAGATGCAGGTGCCCAATTGAAGGAAATGCCTCCTTAGCCTGAACAAGCAAATAAGAGCACTAGGGGAATCCTCCAAAGCAAACTTCAAGTCTAAATTGGCCACATATACTAGAGACAGTCATAAGGCCTTCTTCATATATGTCCGCACCCTCAAAGAAAGCACCCAGATATGTTCAGAACTGGTGGTCAAGGACACCACATATACAAATGCTGTAGATATAGCAAACTTGCTGCCTGACAGACTCTGTGAAAACTTTACTCCTCTGTCCCCATCAGTAAATCAGGACATCTCCAGTACCTTCCCCCTTCCCTTTATATCTAGGGAACAGGTCATCACTGCTCTCTCAAAGGCAAAAAATATAGCCTCCATGGGGCCAGATAACATCCTAGGTTGCATCTTACATGAATGGAATTTGCAGCACCATTAGGCACCCTATTCAACCAAAGCCTGAGTACTGGCTTCATCCCCCTGAGTGGAGGACAGCCACTGTCATCCCTTTACAAAAAGGTGGAGCATTCACCAATCCAGGAAATTATAGATCCAGCAGCCTAACTAGCCTGATCTGCAAACCCATGGAACAGATTATCATGGACCTCATTAACAAGGACATTGACAGCTTCCAAACACTTGATCCCACACAGTCTGGCTTTGTTAAGGGTGGTCATTCTGCTAAATTTGGTCAACCTCTTTGAGACAGTCTCCAAAGCCATGTATGAGAGGAAGGTGGTGCACACCACCTACCTTAACATGGCCAAAGCCTTTAAAACTATTCCCCACTCTGACATAATAGATAAACTCTTTCAACAAGGCCATCAATCCATATGTTACTCGATAGGTAGCAAACTGGCAAACTGATAAAACCCATGTAGTCAAAATAGGGGAAGCCACCTCAAGCAGTAGACCCGTAACAAGTGGTGTACCCCAGGGTTCGGTCTTGGGGTCTCTCTTGTTTGAGATGTACTTTTCTGAGGTGCAAGCCAAAACCAGTGGGCTATGACTGACAAAGTTTGCAGATGACTGCAAGCTGGGTGCTGTCATCAATTCTCCTAGTGATGTGAACATCCTCCAAGAGGGTCTCACTCAGCCAAATGACTGGTGCCAGAAACATGGCCTCAAGCTGAATACTAAAAAATGCATCATCATCCCCTTTGGGGAGAGTGACATCCCCACAAATTATCATATTAATGACAACATCCTTAAGCACACAATCAGTCATGAGGGATTTGGGCACCCAGATTGATAGCAACATGACTTTTGGCCACCATGTCTTCCGTTGTATGGAAAGCCTTCTATATAGCCCACCTCATAAGTAAGGGTATCTCATCCAGGGACAAGGAGGTCAAAACATCCCTGTATTCTTCCCTTATAAGGCCCATTATTGAGTGCAACATCCCTTTCAATGTGTACCTCACAAAGCATATGCAGCAGCTGAAGACACCACAGAGGATCCTCACCAGGAGAGTCCAGGGCCTCAAACATGTACCATGCACAGATAGGCTAAAAGCCCTATCCCTCTATTCAGCTTCATATAGACTCCTCAGAGGTGACCTCTGTCTGGCATATAAGGTGACCACGGACCCCCACCTTAATGGGACTGTTCCATATCCGCAACTCAAGCTCCACTCAAGTAACCCACACCCGTGGCCTCAACCTGGTCTGTGACAGCAACAGGACTTGTTGGCGGGGCAGATTTGTGTCCCAGAGACTCCCCATCTATGGAATAGACTCCCTCTTCACATCAAGCAGAGGACCTCTTTACCCCTTTTTAAGTACAACCTGGATAACTGGATGGGAAACAGAAAATATCCCCCTGGGATTCCACCCGTATCCCTGCTGGATGGTGGCATCGGGTGCTGATTTGTCTAAACATGGTCTAAACTATTGGCTAGTCTTATAAGGGCCTCAGGGCCAATAGCCTAGTAACCTCCTATGATCCTAAAGCACCGCTGCCCAGCACATCTGGTGCAGTACTTGATAGCACCTCCTCTGCTGCCCCTGTACTACTTGGCCCCTCAGGTAGTTCTGTCCTGGAAGATAGGCCTCTGGCTTGCTTGGAAGCAGTGGCAGAGGGGTGAGTTTATGGTGTGCAAGATTGTGTGCCACACTGTTGGTGAATGGCTACACCTGATGAAGTGCCTGCTCTCCATCCTTGTGCAGAGCACCTGTAGGAGGAGCAGACACTGGGCACTACAGCCAGTGGTGCAGTGAGGTAACAGCAATCATAGTCCATTGGTTGAGGACTAAATTCTCACTGTCAGCCACCTTGATGTGCATGGGACCAAGATTTCCTACCCTCTCCTCATCCATAGTGTTCACCCCCTCATGTGTCCTTCACCATCACTGTCTCTTGTCTCATTTGTTTTGTCAGTCTGTAATTCCTTCATCACCTGCCCAGCTTACCTCATCTAGACATTCCTACAGTCCTTCCCCTGCAATTTTCTCTCTCTCTCTCTCTCTCTCTCTCTCTCAAAAAAATAAATAAATAAATGGGCATCTGTCCCACAAAAAAAAAAATTGTCTCATACATAACTTTTCATTTTGCACACGTTTTCAAGACACAAATGATTCTTTCCAGTTCTGTATACAGCAGATTGTGTTGTGGTCATCCCTCTCTCTGGAGGTGACAGTCCAAATGCAGCAAAATTTGTATGTTTTATTCTGGAAGAAATGGCTATCTATTGTTTATTCCTACATCCTTCCTGCATATTCCTGCCTTTTTTCACTTTTATCATTTCCCTGCTTGCTCCCCATTTCATCACTTTCCTGACTTCCCCATTTCGTTTCTTTAAAGAATTATTGCTTGATGGTGTGTGGTGCACACCAATGTGAACCAACGGTAACAGGCAGAAATATAAGCAGATATATTTAAGTTATCACATATGCTTGTAAAATTATTACTTCCCCCAGTATTTGAATGAGTACCAGCTGCCTCCAGCAGCAATGCATTAATACCTGCTGCCACAGAGTCAGTTACCTAGCAGATGTATTTAATACATTCAGTAGTAAGTGACACAGTTTAGGAAAGATTTCCCTTTGTACTTCCCTATGCTTGCTCCTCATATCACTAATGTTGTATTTTCTTCATCAAATTTCTATGAAGCAGCATTGTGCAATCCCCTGTAATGTTTTATAAAGCATTATTGCACGATAATCATTTAGTCTTGCACAGCAGCCATGCAAGATTTTGCATGATGCTGCACATTGCACAGCATCAATAAGCAACAATACTACCAAAATACTTTAATGTATTACCTATAGGTAAACCATTTGCCCCAAAAAGGAACATAGCATTGTGTTAAGTGCATTAATTCCTGCAGCCAGAGATTCAGTTAACTAGCAAGTGTATACAACAGCAGTTAACTCTGCCATTTGTTATACAGTCTCTAAAATACACCTGCTAATCAACTGAGTGTGTAGCATCGCCTGTTAATGCAGTGATACATGCATTTTTTTTTGTTCAGATGGTACTTGGCTCAAATCCATGTGAATGTTAACTGTCAAATAATTTTATGTGTAAATCCAAATTCTGAAGTGTGATAGCTGGTATGGAGTGTCTAAAATATGGCTAGATGGTACTGATTTCCAGTCCAACTATATAATACTTTGAACTGCTTTTGCCGTAGATGCATTTTAGTGTGTGGTGTGCACCATAGTATAACCATGGGTTAAAGAAAAGAAGTGGAGAAGGCAGGAATGTGGTGAAATGGGGGACAAGCAGGGGAATGAACAAAGTGAAAGCAGGGCAGGAATGTGCATCAAGAATGTAGAAAAGAACCATAGCTATACATTTCTTCCAGAATAAAACATACAAATGTTGTTGAATTTGGACTGTCACCTCCATAGAGAGGGGTGATAACAGCACAATCTCTTGCATAGAGAATTGGACAAAATCATGTGTGTCATGAAGATACATGTGCAATATGGACAGCTATGTATGAGACAATATATATATATATATTTTGTGGGACAGGTGCCCTTTTTTTCTTTTTGAGAGAGGAATGTTGGGGAAGGGCTGTAGGAATGTCTGGGTTTGGTAAGTTGGGCAGGTGAGCATGCAATTGCAGACAGAGAATACAAACAAGACAAGAGACAGGGATGGTGAAGGATACATGAGGTGGGTGAACAGTGACACCATGGTTGGGGTGAGGGTGGGGACATTGTGAACCCATGGAGGTCAAGTTGGGTTATAGTGAGAATTGAGTTCTCACCCAGTGGACTGTCATCACTGTCACCCTATTGCACTGAAGGCTGCTGTGTCTGACATCTGCATCTCCTTGTGTTATTTAATAAAACAATGGAAAGCAGTGTCTCCATCTGGCATAGGAGTGTACCAACAGTGTGGTGTACAATTCTATACACCATTCCTGGCAGTTCTTCATGGGTGATAAACTGATGCCCTATTCCACTGCTCCCATAGGAAGCCACAGGCCTATCCTCCAAGACAGAACTACCTGAGGAACCAGGTAGAGCAGTGGCAGCAGAGGGGGGTGCTACCAGGTTCTGCAACACTCGTGCTGAGTAGCAATACTGTTACTGGTGGATTGGGCACAGATGGATCCCATGTGATAGTCCTACCCCACTGTGCTGTGGGAAGAACAAAAAAAATAAAAAAATAAACACAAAAAAAGAGAGAAAAGGGTTAGGATGAGAAAAAAAAGAGAACATTAGTAACTTCAAATGTGACATACATAGAATTGATGCAATTATTGTACTCCACTCTGTTAGCTTTAATTTTAACACTACAAACTCCTAGCAAATACCTTTGTTTACTGTTAAGACTACCCAGCTCATAACAGAGGTACAAATAGTGATCAGATACCCAATCAGGAATGGCCTTCAATTATTTAAATGATGAACATTGTTATGGCTTTGATCCTTATGAAGTCTCCGGATGGGAGATGAAAGTGCTAAATCTAATATATACAGTTTTTGTTTTATTTGTGGTCTACATGTTTTATTAAAATTGCTATTTATATTCATGGAACTGCCTGCATCATTTGCACAGAGAGCATTTTTGAGGAAGTATTGCAGTGACTGGTTCACTTGTACTGTGTATTTTCTGAGGAGGGACAGCCTTTATAGAGGCCAGCAGCTGATTTAGAGAGAATCCTTGATGTGTGCATACATTTCAAATATGCATGGTTCAAATATACTGATTACAGTTTACAGCAAGCCAGTGGTGACACTGCTTTACAGCTCTAATGTTACATTACAATATTGATGAAACCTTAATAGTATTGTATATTTGGGAAGCGTGGATTTTGAAGGCACAATCTATGACTACTTTGTAATAATGAACTGTTGTTTTGCTCTCTAGATTAATACATGCATACTTCTCTGCTACAGTTAAGAAATGAATGCTCAATTTGATACAACTGTATAAGTAACAAATTAATGCATTGTAACTTTTAATGTTAAAATAATGCCCTGTTGGGATGCATACATTACCAAGTGCATCTCACATCTGTCCCAAACTATGGGCATGGATTTGTACATTCACTTCCTGTTCTGTAACAGCTGCAGAGAAAAACAGAACACAACAGAATACCATTAAGCATACCAATCCTGACTATATGCAGCTTTTAACTCTGACAAGTAGTCTCTGTAAGTAATGCACATCAGTGGGGTGCCCCCAGTCCTACACTCCTTGATCCAATCTTCTTCATCCTGAGTTCTTTGAAGTGGTTCCTACATTGTTCACCAGTGTTGGGGATATTGATAGCGCTGGTCAGAGCCCGGGCCAGACTATTCCATGCCTCTGCCTTGTAATCCAAGCCTCAATAGTCCCTTTGCAATAGCCTGGGCCCATGCTTATTCACTAGGAGTCTACCAAACACTTTGGATGCCTGGACACCCCTTCTTTGAACACAGAATCTTAAAAACTCTCCAGGAACACCAGCCATGCCTATCACAGATCAAGATCAATGTAAAATGATGTTTTCCTGCCAATTGCAGGTATTGCACTTACTAGGAGTGCACGCTTTCTGGATTTGCAACATTTGAAAGTGTTGCACACCACTTACCATTATGCAAACACGTTGAGTGAGAATGAGAACTGGCAGGAAATGTATTTTCACAATGACCAATATTATTAACTGAATGTATCCAGTGTATGTTTCTGGCTCTCTGGGTCCTGCCTGCTACCTGGGTGGCCCATTCATCTGGTTTGTGCACTGCCACTCTACACATAAACAAAATGTGCATAGCCAAACCTGCATTGTACAAACAGTGCCCCCCAAAAAACAAAAACAAAAAAGTATAAAACATGGAGAATTATTTAAAATTCAGAAAGTCAATCTATGACATACAGAGAAGAAATTGTTAGTACACATGAGATATGACTACATAGATCTGGATCACAACTCTCACTGCAATGCATTGTCAAAAAACAGGAGGAAGGACTTATCATTCTTCAACCCACAAACTCCTTTGCAGCAAATAAATGATGTAATTCCTCACACAACCAAGTGTAGCCAAATTTAAGTTTGGCCACCCAGGCCAAGGACAACCACAAGCATTCTTTAGATATGGCCGCAACTTCAAAGGCAATACACAATTGTGTGTAGAGCTCATTATAAATGGAGATGCCTATACTGAGCCAGAAGATATAGCAAACCTCCTGGCTGATAAATTCAGCTCCAACTTTACCCCTCTCTTCTCCTCAACCTTCCCTCAGGAAATATCATCAAATATAACCACCTTACTATCACAAGGGAACAGGTCCTTAATAGTCTCTCTAAGACCAAGAACACTGCATCAACGGGCCCAGACAATATGCCTTCTAAATAGCATGAAACATGCTCTATCAGGGCCTTTGGAACTATTGTTTAATTGTAGCCTTCTAATAGGCTTCATGCCTCATGAATAGAGAAAGGCAACAGGCATCCCTCTCCACAAAGGTGGGTCATCTACAGACCCTGGAAACTACAGACCCATAAGTCTCACCAGTCTTATATGTAAAGCCATAGAAAGAATTATCATGGAGATGATCAATAGAGATATAGTAAACCTCCAGACACTGAACACTACTCAACCTAGAAGACTTCATTGAGAAGGCAACCAAAGCAATGGATGAGGGAAAAATCAATTACACTGCCTTCCTTGACCTGGCCAAGGCATTTGACACAATACCCCACTCGGGCATTGTTGACAAACTCAAGAGGCTAGGGACAAACCCGAATGTCACCTGGTGGATAGCCAACTGGTTCACAGACAGGACCCAGGAAGTAAGAAGTGAGGAGTCCACCTCTACAAAGAGGCCAGTCACAAGTTGAGTCTCTCAGGGATCAGTCCTTGGACCACTTCTTTTTGGCATTTACTTCTCAGAAGTCAAAGCCAATGTCAGTGGTCTCTGGCTGACTAAATTTGCAGATGGTTGCAAATTAGGAACTGTCATTGAATCTCACACTAACACAAATGTTGTCCAGGAGTGGCTGAAACAAACAACTGGTGTCAGAGCCATGAACTAAAACTAAATGCCAAGAAATGCATAATAGTATCCTTTGGGAAGTCATCCATCCCTTGTAACTATCATATGGACAACACACCATTTAGAGTTGACACAGTAGTCAGGGACTTAGGGTCACACATAGATAGTAATCTAGCCTTTGACCTTCACATGTCTACAGTGATGAGGAAATCATTCTATCATGCGCAACATACCACTGTATTCGGCATTCAGCATACCTATCACTGAGTACAATGCCCCACTTTGGTATGTACCTAACCAGGCATATCCAACAATTGGAAGGTCATCAGAGGTTCCTCACTAAATGAATACAGGGCATAAGTAAAATGTCCTATGCAGACTGCCTCAATGTCCTATCCCTGTATTCTGTCTCCTACAGGCTTTTAAGGGGAGATCTATGCCTGGCATGCAGGACATTGTCAGACACCACTGTGATGGACCTCCTGCATATCCATAAAACAAAAAGAACCAGAATTACCCATTCTAAAGACTTAAACCTTGCCTGTGATATAAATAGGACCTGCTGGAGAGATAGGTATGTATCCAAGAGACTATTCCATCTCTGGAACAGGCTCCCCATCCATATGAAGCAGAGTTCCTCCATAACCCAATTCAAGTGCAACTTGGACAATGGGATGGGAAAACAGAAATTCATCCCTGGTTTGGCACCTATGTCTCTAATGGACACAGGTAACCTGTAAATGGTTCATCTCCCAGGCCCATGCTTACTCAAAACTCGTCAGAGATTTGAGATGCATGGCTAGGGTTAAAAGGTGCTTGTGGTTGTTAGCTTAGTAAACACCTATGAACCTATGAACTGAATGTACACTGATATCAAGGCATGATCTGTTACCTGTAAATGTATTCTATGTAATATATTTAGATGTAGTGAACTTACTGATCACACAACCTGCTTTGACTATTGCTTGCAAATACACAGTTGTGTCCTACCTTTCTGTGTTTCTTGGTCATTCGTTAGTAATATGACCAGTACTCAGAGACATTTACCTTAAAATGTATGATGATATTCACTAGGGACAATATGATATGCAGTTTCCATCAAATTAATGGAAGGTTAGATGCCACAAACATGCTTAGACTGCTGTTTTGGGGGCATGGAGCAAAGGTGGGACTTGTCATGGAACATTCAAGGGTACAATGTTCTTTCAAGGGGGGGGGGGTAGAGCCAGGCTGAGCTACTGTCATGGCATAAACAAGGCTATGTTGCTCTTGTTAAACTTCTAGCTTTGCATCCTGCTGGTTTCATCTTGTAAGGATGGTGAAGACACAAACTACTATGTGTCTCATTACTTTTGAAATTCTCTGTTGTGGTTTCCCATTTCAAATGTATGATGCTAAACTGTGGGCATGCAGTGATCATCATTACTTTTGGGGGGGCATCAATGTGTGAATCTTTGAGGCCTGAGGCCTACTATTTGCTAATGAACAAATACAAGTCAAATAAGGCTCTGCTGTCATGAGAGATTCATTTATGTACAAATCTCCCCCCTCGTAGTTGCTTACTGTATGAAGTGATGAAATACAAGGATATGTCATAATATTATTATACAATACAGTACATGTTCAGGACTTACTTTTTAAATGAAATGGTTGACACCGTGTTAGTTCAGGGCTGACTGTGATGCAAGCAGTACACAGCCAATACATGGGGAGTGCATAGTTAGGTACTAGGCTATCAACCCAAGGGCCTACGTAAGCCTAGCCAACAAGGTTCCCTGGCTTACGCTACCCAAGAAAGTTATTTTCCTGTGACACTGTTGAGCAGAGACACAGAAGTGATCCCCAGGGTGTATTTCCTATTTCCCATTCACTCATCAATATTTTTCTTAAAGAGTGCTAATGAAGAACTTTGCTTGACATAGATGGGTAGCCTGTTCCAAAGTATGGGAAGTCTCTGGGACAGGAATCTATCCCTCCAGCATGTCCTGTTTATTGTGGTGACAAGGTTTAGCTCCCTAGAGCATGTAGCTTGGAGGGATTGGGATTTCTTTAGGTGTAGCATGTCCAACAGCTCTGGGTTTGACATAGCTTTATATGTTTGGCAGAGATCACCTCAGAGTAGGGGATATGCTACGGAGTAAAGCTGGAGTTTTTTGAGGCAGTCAGAGTAGGGCATTTGTTTGAGGCCAGTAATCTTCTTTGTGAGGCACTTGTGTGGCCTCTCCAGCTGCTGCAGATGTCTTGTGAGGTACATTCCAAAAGGGGTGTTATACTCTACAATGGGTCTAATGAGTGTCGAGTAGAGGGGAACAATGACCTCTTTTTTCCTGGATGAGAACCCTTTTATGATGAGGTGTGCCACATAGAAGGACTTCCTGACTATTGTGGCAATGTGAATATCAAAGGAGAGACTACTGTCCACCTGACTCCCAAGGTCTCTTATCACACATTCGGTGTTAAGTAGATTGCTGCCTATGTGGTAGTTCATGGGTACAGAGATTTTACCAAAGGGGATGACACTACACTTTTTGGCATTGAGCTTGAGTCCATGGCTCTGACACCAGGCATCTGTCTCAGCGAGGCCTTCTGTAGGATGTCCACATCATTTGGGGACTTGACTATGGCTCCTAGTTTTCAGTCATCTGCAAACTTCATTAGCCAGAGGCTTTCTGTGTTAGCCTGTACTTCAGAGAAGTAGATACCAAACAGGAGAGGTCCCAGGACAGAACCCTGTGGTACTCCACTTGTCACTGCTTTGAGGTCAGATTTGGAGTCTGCAACTTTTACAGTGTGGGTTCTGTCAGTGAGCCAGTTGGCAACCCATCTTGTGACATAGGGATTTATACCTAGTTTAGTGAGTTTAGCTATAATTCCAGAATGGGGGAGGGGGTTGAAAGCCTTGGCGAGGTCAAGATAGGCTGTATGAACCATCTTACCCTCATCTATGGCTTTGGTGACTACCTCAAAGAAATCGATCAGGTTCAGGAGGAATGATCTGCCTTTCACAAACCCGAACTCGGTGGGATCCAGAGTTTGGAGGTTACCAATGTCTTTGTTTATGAGTTCCATGATGATACGTTCCATGGACTTGCAGACCAGGCTCATCAGGCTAATAGGTCGATAGTTCCTGGGATCAGTGGTGGCTCCCCCTTTGTGGAGTGGAATAACTGTTGCGGTGTGCCATTCAGTGGGCACAAAGCCTGATGCAAGGTTATTATTGAACATGGTGCTTAAATGGGGAGCCAGTTCATTCTGAAGTTCGTGTAAAACGCAGCCTGGGATATTTTCCGGTCCCATGGATGCTGTGTTTTTGGCTTTCCAGAATGCAGCTTTTATTTGTGTAGTTGTGATTACAGGGACTCTGCATTCTTCCTGTGTAGATATGGGCCCTTTAGGGGTGGGGTGGGGGGTAAAGTTAGCACTGAACCTATCTGCCAGGATGTTGGCAATATCAGTTGGTTCTGCAATTTTTGTGCCGTTGTGCTGTAACTCAGAGCAGATCTGGGTGTTGCCATCGAGATTCTTGACATAGCTATAGAATGCTTTGTGGTTATCCTTAGAATTAGTGGCGATTTTGTTTTCGTAGCTAGCTTTGGAGGATCTTATAAGGGATCTCAGCTTCTTACTGAGGCTGACCAGGGAGCTCCTCCACTCATTGGATTTTACTCTCTTTTGCAACAGTTTCTTCCTTCTGTTGTACAGATTGTTTATGGCAGGGGACCACCAGATTGGCTTCCTTTTTTTGGAGGATAGCGTCTTGGTTCTGTTTGGGATAGCATGATCCATGCACTCGTGTAAGTGCTTATAGAGTGCATTTGTGTAGGATTCAACAGTTGTAACTGTATTGTCCATCTGCATGGGTGTCATGAAGTTCACCACTTCTGTCTTAAGAAGCATGAAGTTGGCTTTGGAGTAATTTTTTACCGTGGTTTCCTTAATGGGGGGTGGGGGCAGGATGTGGATATCAATGGTGATTAGCTTATGGTCGGATCGGACCAACGAGGAGTTGACTTCAGGTGTGGAACACCGGTCACTCATATTGGTAATGATTAGGTCTAGGATATTCTTTTGGAGATATGGATAAGTTGATCCAGCGCATTGGAGTTTATGAATTCCAGAAAGCGTTGAGCTAAGGAGTTGGTACATGAGTTGTTTTCCCAATTAATGGTGGGGTAGTTGAAATCGCCCAATATTAGGGTGTTTGGTTGAACCCTAATATTTTCCAGTACATCAAGAAAAGAGGAGTAGGAATCCTGGGGCATGGTGGGGGATTTGTAGCAAGCTACAATTTGGATTTCAGTTTTGCCCAGAGTTAGTTGCACTTGGATAACCTCGGATGCATTATGCTGAGCAACTAGCCTGGAGGTGTGGATATCCTTAATGAATATGGACAAACTTCCGCCTTTGGTGTTTTGGTCCAGGTTACATGGCCAAAAAGTGTGGTATGAGTTATAGCCAGGTAGTGCAGGGATGCTCTCTGGAGCCTTGAACCAGGTCTCAGTCACTGCACAGATATCGATGTTCTCCATTTTAAGGAGTGCCTCGAGTGAGTGCATTTTGAGATTTAGACTTCTGGCATTGAGTAGCATTACTCTCAGTTTTTGCTTGCCTGTTCCTGTTATGGTGGTGAATTTATTTGAATCTTGCCTAAAAAAGGCACTATAGGGGCAGCAAGAGCCTTAGCCAGTATACGGAATGCCAGGGGTGACAGGTGCAGGCCATCTGTGGCAAAGCATCGTGGTCTTTCAACCATGTCATCCCAAGCAGACAGATACTGGATCCCCTTAGAATGACACCAGAAGCTTAGCCAATTGCTGAAGTCAATCATTTTGTTCTTGTACTGTGGTATCATTCTGGGCAATGGCAGAATGCTACTCAGGGTTAAGGTCATACCTGCCTGGGCTACAAGATCGGAGAGCTCCTCCATGTCTCTTTTCATGTAGTCCAGGGAGTACGTCTCAGGTCATTCATACCAGCATAGACAATGACAGAGTCATATTTGTACTTGTTGTGGAGTGACCTGAGTGTGTGGGTTATGTGGCGGATCCTGGCACCTGACAGGCAGCTGACAGTAACTTTCTCCTTGTTTAGCCTGGTGAGTGGGACATCAGTGTGCCTGACTATAGAGTTACCTATGACTAGTGTACTGAGTATGTTATTTTGCCTTATTGGCTGTAGTTGAGTGGCACACAGAGTCTGTGGGCTATGTGTCATTTGGGTTGTGTTGGGGGATGGAGGTTGCTTGCATTTCTGCTTTGGAGGTCTCTGTTGCTTAGACAGATTATTATTGATAGCCTCCGCGAATGTTTTTGTGTTACTATGTGTGGATTTTGGTGGTGTAGATTTAGTGAGACTATGTGATGAGTGTGGTGTGGTGTAAATGTTCATGACTGTCAAGTTCAATCTTGGAGAGAGCTTTACCTCCAATTTGGCTAGATAAGTGCATCTCTCACAGGTTGTAGTGTTGGGTGGTAGGAGGAGAGGGTTGTCTGTGTACATGAGGCAATTTCTACATTGCCTCAAGATGCCCAGATTCATCAGCTAGACAGGAGAGAACACTGGGAGCTGACCCTTGGACATGCCAGAATAAAAAAAACTATTTTTCTCTAGGAAAGTGAGTACAAGAGATGTTTTTCTCTAAGCAAGTGAAAAAAGTAAGTACAAAAACTGTTTTCCTCTAGGTAATGAGGAAGGTTGAGTGCTATAGAAATTAGTAGCTTATTTAGTGCTTACAAGTTTTGAACAAGTGCTGAGCATGAATGAGCAAATTTAAGTGCTAAAACTAAGAATCTGTATCTGCACTACACAAGTTACAGGACAGAAACAAGTGCAAATGCAGGCTTTCAAATCAGAAAGTTGGGAGTGATAGAAGAGATTGCCCAAACGGCCAAGAACTACAATTTCTGGGCCAGAACCACTCCTTATGTGGTAGACAGGTTACCTAGTGCTCACCACTCCCACTGATAAACTAAAAGGCTTCCTTCCAACACAGAAAGGCTTGGGGGGGGGGGGGGCTCAGAAGCTTACATAGAGTCCTGGTTACAGCAAATCTGTATCTGGAACACTAGTTACAGGAAAGGTAGGAAACAGGCTTACAGTTTTATTTTATTTTTTTTTTTACAGAAAAGTAGCAAAAACAGTAGTAAAAACAATTCACATGCAGTGCAAGCTAGCACAATTGAGTATGTAGCAATATTATACCAAACACAGTTTAAAAAATGCAATTAAATTAAAAAGGACTAAAAACAAGTGCAGAAAGAGTTTATTAGGTAGAATGTGGTAAAGAGTTAAAAGCTATGCCTTTGAGTTGAGGCCAGCAGAGGTCACAGGGTTCCTGTATTGTGTCCCTGTCCACCCTGTAGCACTCTCCAATGTCCATGTCATCTATGTTGTGATAAGCTGAATGTGACCTGAAAACTCTTCTCTGTCTCGGCATAGGCATACTGCCAACAGCAGCAGCATTGCCTGCAGCCTGTAGCACATATAAATGGAGTTAAACAGCAGCAGCAGCTCCTAACATTCTGTCTGTGTAGACTTTCTGTGTCTGTACTCCACTACTGTTGAAATCCACAGGAAAAAACAGCATGGAGTCTAAATGGTTGCTTTAAAACTTCTTGAATAGATCCACCAGATTTGTTGATAAGTATGCAGTAAAGCTGCTTATGTTGTAATTAGCATCTCTGAAACACAGCCTAGACAGATGCAGTCCATTCATAATCTACTCAATTATAAAAAGGCAAATGGGTAGCTAGCCAAACTGATGCTGAAGATACTTGCTACATGTTCAGACAAGCAAAATATTTCTCAGGCTATCTTTACAAAGGAGAACTGAACTCTAGCAGGTATGCTGTTGTTTTTTTACCTACATAATGCATATGCTGGAATATATTAATGAATAATGTGAAACAAAGTCTTTTACAATGTTATGTGTATGCATTAGTTAGAAGTGTACTGATGGCATGGCTATGTTTGTCAAGCTATTTCAGAGGTGCAAATGACTGACAATACATGAAAACAGTAAGCTGTGTGATACATATGTTCAAATGTTTCAGGGACAGATCCTTTGAATGCATGCTTAGCATTTCAAATGTGTTTAATTAGCCAAATGGTTCATGTGCCTATTCTTTAGTGGGTGGGGGAAACAAAGAGAAGTTACTGTTATGTTACAAACTAGAATGGACTGTTCTTTTGGGGGATGGCACATTTGAGTTACTGCTATGGCACATAGAAGGACATGTTGCCCTTACTACTCTTCTTGCTTTGCATCCTGCTTGTTGTTAGTATTTCACATATGTTGTATGTGTTATGTTTTTCCAATGGGTACTACTGACTGCCTACCTTAGCTGTTTTATCTGGTAACAGTTACTTTGTAATTATGTGATAGCAATGTGTATTATCATTCTGTTGTGCCTTAGGACCAAAATTGTCATTGAAGTGTGACACAATCATAGTGGATGCGCTCATTTAAGATGGCACTGCTTCTTGGAAGAAGACATCCCAATATGCCAGAGAAGCTGAGTATATAGCAGCAAATCATTGCTAACATAAATGCTGTGGGAGGCCATGGCTCTACTTATGAAAAGGTATGCCAGAGGGCCACTTGCATGCTCACATTTGCATGGATGCGTTTAGCTGGTGTTGCCCAAGACCATAGGGAAACCAGGGGTGGGTCTGCTGCAGAATCATCTTTCACCCCAATTAGGAATTCCTGGTGAATATTCTGTGACAGGACAACTCACAGCAGACTGGCCCACAATATGTCACTGATGTGGGTGCACCTCCTTCTCAGTCCCAGAAAGAGATTCCAGGTAGGCTTTGTTATATGATCAGCTCAATACTGTTGTATAATAAAAAAATTATAATAAAAGTTACTTTTCTGTAACATGTGTTTTCTTTGGGGGGGATTGAATATTAGTACAGTGATAAGCTCAGTTTGGAGTTGTAAACCATGTTCTTGTTAAAGTAACATGTCATGCTGATTGAGAGGAGTACATGTAGTACCTCCTGTCTTACTGTTAAATGTGATGATGTGTGGCCTTATCTCTTGCTTAACTTATTTCATGACCATCAGGAATGCAGCAACGTAGGTCTCCTGCAGGTGGTAATCCAAATAAATTTATTTCAGTACTGCAGATCAATTTCTAGACATCCTTGGTGGTGCAGCGATTAGCATTGTCCCTTCACAAGAAGTTCTCTGGTTCAAGTCTCAGCTGGGGTGTCTTCTGTGTGGAGTCTGCATGTTCTCCCTGTGGTCACATGGGTTTCCTCTGGGTGCTCTGGTTTCCTCCCACATGAGTGAGTGGTATGAGTGAACTACTGTGGCAGGGCTAGCCACCCAGTGGTGTAAACCTTGGTTCGAGATGATTGTCACTGTTGAAGTGACACTCCAACCCCATGTACAAAATGGGAAAAGGGGTTGAGGATGGATGGATTTTAGGCCTGTTGTGTGTATTGCTGTACTGTCTGTAATAGTAGTAGTAGTACTGTTAGTTGTTTAGCATATATTGCACCACAGTAGTGCAGGTATTAATGTATGCCTGTGTTTCTCCCTTTTTATCACAGGTAATCACGATAGTGGGAGTGTAGGCCCTGTACCACCTGATGTCAATGGCTTATCTGACATTGATGATGATGTGGCAAAAGTGCAGCACAGTCATGGGTTGCAGAGGTTGAATCTGACACAGAGGTTGGCATCCAACCAATCTTTTTCCCTGGACACAGCCAGTAGGCTTATGCATACCCAGTCCACTGAGCCCACAGATGTAGGGTAGGTGGAGGATGATGACATTGGGCAAGGAACTGTGGCTACTGCGGCTTCAATGCCTGTTGTGTGTGGCACAACTGTGCAGCCAAGAACCCATCTGACTTGGGGATTGCTGGAATAAGGCTCACTGTTGGCCTTTCCCTTCTTTTACTTGTTTAAAATAGTTTAACTTCACTTGATTTCCAGAGTTGTTTGCACACAGTTTACTGTAGTTGCTCAGAGCTTGCCCTGCTGCCCTGTGAGCAATTCAGTTGTGCAGTGTAAAACATTTTGTTAGTCTTACACCAAAACCCGGTCCATCTAGCCCATTCCCCACTAGTTACTACAGTATATACCTGCCATAATGGATGGCAGCTTCCAACTATTTCTCAAGGCAGCCTGATTTACATGGGCATCCTGAGGCAACAGAGCAATGGCCTGATGTATACTGACAAACAGTTACTGCTAAAACAAACTAATACATGTGAGAACTGCATCTATACTATGAATTTGGTATCATTTCTCTCATATAGTAACAAACCAGATATCAAACATGTTGTCAGCACACACAATTCACCTCTTGCACATAAGCTCAGAACACATAAATCCACGTACGTGGAGGTACTCGCTAGAAACCTAACTAAAAGCAGAGACCTCACAAGTGCAGACCCAAAAGAATCCACTATACATAATAATACACACATCAGTGTCTCAGCCAATAAGTCCCTCATACAAAATACCTCAAAACCAAATGTCTTGCTCATAAGCGACTCCATAGTGAAATGCACAGATAACCCCCTCACCAGACTGGACAAGGAGAAGGTCACAGTCAGCTGCCTATCAGGTGCCAGGGTCCATCAGTCCACGCACACATTCAAATCTCTCAACAAGTACCATTATGACTCTGTCATAGTCCACTATATGAAGGTGCTTGCCTCTCCCAAAGTGGCCTTTTTAGGCAATGTCAGAACAACAAAAGTCTCAATGTAAAAGAATCCACCACAGAAAAACTGAAGGTTATGCTGCTTAATGCAAGGAGTATACAGAAACTGCATTCAGTAGAAGAACTCCTTACCTTGGAAGATGCACATGTCTGTGCAGTCACACAGACATGGTTAAAGGCCACAGAGATCACCTTGGCCATGCAGGGGTTCAATGTCTTCCACACATTCACACATCAAAATGAGTATGAAAGGACCAAAGGCAGTGGTGTATACATCTTCATTAAAGACAAATATGCCTCAAGACTGGTCAAAGAGTATGACTCTGTAGAGCTACTCCAAGTCCAATTAACTGTATTTAAAACCCCCTTCCAAATCATTGATAGCTACAGGTCCCCCACCATGAACTAAGAGCACCACTCTACCTACTTATACCTAATTGAGTCACTCACTAGACAGCCAAACACCTTGGTAATGTGTGATTTCAACTATCCTTCTATCAGTTTGGAGTCATATTTGTGCACAAACACACTCACCCTAAGGTTTCTGGACTTTGTTAATATACATGCTGTGTAACAAAGAGTCTGCACCCCCAAAAGGGGCTTGAATGTCCTAGACTTAGTACTGATCAACACAGTGGTTATCTGCACTAACCCCTGTGTGTTGTCTCCCCAGTCAGGTCAGATCCCAATTCAGTCTTGTTCACATTCGCAATCCTACTCAACACCCCTTCAAGAGCAGAAAGGATGACACATTTATCCAAAACAAACTATAGGCTCCTAACTGATGCCATAAAAAGTTGCAACCTCCTTGCTACCACTGTCAACAATGACTGCTATACAGAGGTGTGCACAAATAGCATGTATAAACAGTTATACAAATGTATAGAGTCAGCTGAACAAAACCCTTGTGGACATCAAGCATACATAGGTTATACAACAAGTGGAAGAAAGTAATGTCTAAGAACAGAGGGAACTGACTCAGCAGAGGAAGGACACCCTCCACAGTTTGATCAAGGAAATTAGCTATCTTAAAATGTCCTGTAAAGCCATTTACAAACCTTAAGTAGCATCACTAGCTAAAGATAATCAAGAGGCATTCTTTAGCTATGTCAGAAATCTAAAACTGAAGGCCCAGCTTTGTGTTAAACTAGTAGTCTGTGGTACCACTCATACTGATCCTGAAGACATCACCAACCTGCTACCAGACAGTTTGGAGAAAACTTCACATCCCCTCTCCCCACCAGACATAACCCAAAGCATACTCATCACCAGTCCTCTACCTAATAATCTCCTATGAACTTAAGGTGACATGCCTGGGCTCCAGGCAAGTGTCTGATCATGGCCTGGTGGGATGGTTGCATATGCAATAATCTGATATAGCTGATTAAATCAGCATTGTCTGTTGAGCATATGGTAATAACAGTGTCTTGCATGCTAGTGTAAGGGATCTCTGTAATGTCAAGCAATATCTGTCTCACACACACACACACACACACACACACACACACACACACACACACACACACACAGTTGACTGCAGTGAGAACAAAACCTCTACCTATTTCAGTACACAGACTACAGAACACAATAATATATGCAAGCACCACACCACCTGCCTGACATGTCTGCAAGTCTACTTATAGTGGATGACATCAGCAAGCCATTTGGGAGACAAGAGGTTGGGGGGCTGCATGAAATGAATGTGTAGGCTTCTGTAAGTATGAAAAGACTGGCAGGCCATGCCATTGGAGAAGCAAATGTAGGATAGCACATGGAGAGAGAGAGAGAGAGCGAAAGAGAGAGAGAGAGGGAGGGAGGAATGTTGGTGAAGAGACATGGGTATTTCTGAGGCAGGTAAGTTGGCAAGGTGAGGAAGCAATTGCTGACAGACAGGATATACAATTCAAGACACGGGAATGGTGAAGAACACAACAGGTGGGGGAACACTATGGTTTGGGTAAGGGTGTGGATCTCACAAACCCATGGACATCAAGTTGGGTGATAGTGATAACTGAGTCCTCAGCCACTGGACTGTCATCACTGCCACCTCAGTGCACTGATGGCTGTAGTGTCTGACGTTGGTGTCTCCTTGTGTTATTCAGTACAATGATGGACAGCAGTGTCTCCCTCCAGCATAGGCATGCAACCATGGTGTGGCACACAATCCTACACACCAGCCCCTGCAATTCTTTTAGGGTGATAAAATCATCCCCTCTGCCACTGCTCCTGTTATCTAGGGCAGAATTACCAGAGGGGCCAGGTAGTACAGGAGTAGCACAAGGGGTGCTACCAGGTTGTAGCTCAGACATGCTGGGCCTTGCCACCATAGCCAGTGGAGTGGATGCAAGTGGATCCTGTGGGCTAGGCCTAGCGTGCTGTGCTATGGGGGAAAGAAAAAAATAAAACAAAAGAGAAAATAAGGGTTGGGGTGACAGATTGCACAAGTTGTTTTATTTGCTTGTTTAGGAGGAGGAGGGGTCTTCCAGTTCTGGTTTCTCACTTTTGTATTTGTAAACAGCAACTTTTTTGCTTACTGTATAACCTAGTAATGACAGATGTGTGTCTGTCCATAACAAGATAACAGTGTACCACAGGCTGGTGTAAAAGGCTCACTGTAAAGTCCAGCAACAGGTTGCTCTCTCTCTCAGACACACACACACACACACACACACACACACACACACACACACACACACACACCAACCCACCCCCCCCATTTGACTGCGGTGAGAATAATACCCCTACCTAAGTACACACACTACAGAACACAGTACTTAATGCAAGCACCATGGGCCAAGTCTGACTTGAAGTGTGTCAGACAACACTTTATAGATGAAGACATCAGCAGTGTCTGCTGAGGACAAGATAACAGTGTCCCACAGGCTGCTGTAAAAGGCTCATTGTAAAATCCGGCAACAGCTCACACACACACGGCTGCAGTGAGGATAGAACCCCAACCTATCTAACTACACGCACCATAAAACACAGTACTTAATACAAGCTCCATAGCTCAAGTCTGACTTGAGAAGTGTGATGACATCAGCAGTGTTTGTTGAGGACAAGATGACAGTGTCCCACAGGCTGCTGTAAAAGACTCACTGTAAAGTCCAGCAACAGCTCACACACACACACACACCCATTTGACTGCAGTGAGAAGAGGTCCCCTACCTATCTAAGGAAGCAGTGCACAAATGTGAGCTGCATTGCTAATGTTTGCAACTATACCCCAGTCTCATCTGTACTCCAGGCTAGCTTTTCTTGGTGGCTAAGAGCATTAATTGAATGTCTTCATTTTCTATTTTTGGATGTCTGCTTTCTAGGCAATGTGTGTTTTCCCTGTATCCCCAATGTTGCGCATCACACAAACGAGATAAGCTAGTCAAACCATTTTTAGGGTTGAAGCCCATTGTGCAAAAGTGTAATTAAAAGAAGACAGAGGAAAAGATACTAAAACAGGGAACACATATGCAAAATCTGTAAAAGCAAAGTAAAAATCAATAGTACACATCATACATTTCTAAATATGTCCAGATTTGAAAATGTACCCTGCTACAGCATCAGGAAATAGAGGAGATGCCTCAGTCCTCTTTGCCACACAAACAGCTTTGCATCAACAAAATAAAGTAATTCTGCACACAACCAACTGCATCAGAATGTACACTGCTATCAAACCATCAGCTCTAATTTGTACGTGTAATTCTATTTACTATATTTGGACATAAAGCAGTTAGTGATCATACAACCTGTCATAATTATGCTTACAAATATACAGCTCTGTGTTACCTTTCTGTGTTTCTTGATCATTCATCAGTTATCTAACACATGTTGTGTGTAAGCCATTCTATATAATTAGCCTTAATATGTGAGAAGATATTAACTGGGAATAATATGATATGTAGCTGCCAACAAATTAAATCCTGGTTGGAGGGCACAAACATGCATATACTGTTCTTTTGGGGGTAGCATAGCTGAGTTACTGTTATGACAGGAACAAGGGTACACTTCTCTTTTGGGGGGGGGGCAAAGCTCAGTTACTGTTATGACACAAACATGTCTGAAGTATGAAACTGCAATGTGTGCCATCACTTTCTATGGTGCAAAATTGAGGCAATGCAAGGAACATCAGAATTCTTCAGAGGAATGATTGTGTGAATCTTTCATACCTGAGGCCTACTAATTACTAATGGACAAATACAAAACAAATGTGTCTGGTGTCACATGTTAAGGTGCTTTCTGCACACATACACCACTGTTTATTTGCTTACTGTACCAAGTTGGGAGATGCAAGGATATGCCACAGTATTATTAAATAATACACTCTAGGTTAAGGACTTACCTTGCAAATGCAGCAGTTGACACACCTTTTGTTCAGGGCTAACTCTGTCTGATGCAAGCAATACACAGATAATACATGGGAGGCAAAGGCTGTTTGAACTGCCTGGCTTCAATTTTACTATATGTATGTGAGTAGAAGAAAGGTATTGGGTCCCTAGGTTGTCATTGAATGTGCTATGCATTGTCTCTTAGCCAAAGCTAGGGCATACTGACCACACCTATGTCTGCATACAGGGACAGCAACTGGGGGTTCCTCCTCTGAGTCCTACTCTCACTGTGGTTATGGTGACCTCGGTGCTGGTGGGGGGGATGTGTGTCCCTTTCCCTTGCCGATCCTACTGCAGCTGTTTCTGTAAGATCAGATTGTAAAGCATAGTATATACTGTGAATATTTGTGTATACTGCATGGCTCCACTGGATATATCTAGGCACCCGAACCATGACTTCAGAAGCCCAGACACACACTCTATGATGTTTCTAGTTTGAGTGTGTACCTCATCATGGCATTCTTCCATGGGTGCGTGCAGTTCTGATGGGTGTCAGACACAGTTCCAGGGCATAGCCAGCATCCCCCAGTAAATGTCCCTGTGGGATGTCCTCCCAGAAAACATCTGGTACAGCTGTGATGTACACCAGATATGGGAGGCATGATATCTGCCAATGTTGCCAGCACACACATTCAAGATAATTCCCTGGGCATTACACATGACTTGGCTGTTGATGGAGTTGTATCCCTTGTGGTTAATGTAGATTCTACCCTGTTCACCAGGTGGTGCCTTAATGTGTACATGAGTGCAATCTATGGCACCAAGTACTTCAGGGTAGTACACTACATGGTAAAACAGTTCCATATTGCTGGCCCTCTCTTCAGAAGTACAGGGGAAAATATGTGCTCACTGGCATGTATGAGCATAGCATCCAGAAATTGGTGGAGGATCCTGGAGGCTGATTCCTGTGACACACCCATCATGTCTCCAGTTGGTCTTTGAAAGGTACCAGTAGCTAATAGTACCAATAGCTAATATTCTAAGGGTTACACATACCTTAGTTTTCATTGGGATGGGATAGGTTCCCCTTGGTTGGCTATGATTCCGAGCTGAGGGCAGCTGAGCTCACAGAGTTCTTGTAGTGTGTCCCTGTCCAGCCTGTAGAGCTTTACCATCTCCAGCTCATGTAGCATCTGAAAAGTTACCCTGGGCCTGGCCACTCTTCTCCTTCTCAGCCTAGGCCTACTGTCAGCAGCAGCAGCAGCAGCACTGGCTTCAGTGCCTAGCACATACAGATGTAGGATAGCTGCGGCAGCCCCTAGGATTCTGTCAGTTAAAATTTCCTTGAATCTACTCCAATAGTATTGAAGGATAAAGGAAAAAACAGGATGGACGCTACATGGATACTTTATACATTGTTGAATAGCTCTGCCATGTTGGATTGGTTGATTACCATGCAATTCACCTAGTTATACTACAACTAGCATCTATTTAAACACACCTGTCTCTTGCTCATTAGTGTACTATGCTCACCTCCATGAACCTCCTCACACCTTCACAAAATAAGGTAAGCATAGGCAGAGTTGATATTTCCTCCATTCTTGTGATATCATGCAAACATGGACCATAAAAGTTAAAGAAAGTTGTGCACCCTGTAGTGAAACCCAGGATCGTGTATATTCCAGTCCTAACACATACAAGTTTTGTCACAGGAGTAGTTACATAACAACCCAGAGAAACCCGC
The DNA here is from genome assembly GCF_019279795.1 of Protopterus annectens. Classification (NCBI taxonomy): domain Eukaryota; kingdom Metazoa; phylum Chordata; order Ceratodontiformes; family Protopteridae; genus Protopterus; species Protopterus annectens. Next base: position 1,802,203,962 of record NC_056726.1, read on the forward strand.
CTATCATTCATGTGTTTCTTGTGGTTGCTCTAAGCACCCTATCTCACAAACAATGGCAAAGTAAAAAAAAAATTAATAAACTGGCAGAGACCACACATTTTAACAACTAAATAATGAGGATGACACAGAATTTGGGAATTGTGCAGTGCTTACATGTACTTTCATTCTTTATAGCTCTACGTGTTAACATCTGCAAGTTTAACCTAACACAAACCCCCCGATGCCAACATTCACTACTGCCATGCATTCAACACAAACACTCTGGAAGTGCCTACACAAAGTGATTATCTCTACACAGTTACTCCTTTTTGAGATTCAATGTCTCTAATGAGTTTTGGCCTTATTTGCATCTTCACCGTGCTGACAGCCCAGAATCTACATGGTTAGTAACCATGTAGACAGGGAAGCCCAATGTTGAGACAGAGGAATATTAATAAAATGGAACTGTAATCCATCAGCTACATCCTGCATATGTTCACATTACAGTATAATACCCTGTTTCACTGAGGTTTACACATTTTAGCAGCCTGCATTACTTACAAGTATATTCTTCATTTGGAGGTGGGGGAGTGAAGCTGCATTTATGTCATGGCACTTAAAAAGATATTATTATGATTGTTACACTGATTTTCTAGCATCCATCCTGTGTTATTAGGTCAGAATATGTGTGGTGTTACATGTTAAGGGCAGTTACATACAAATGTAAGAGCTTTTACTTGCTCTTATTTCCATGTAGACTCCTTTCCGTGGCTGTATTCAGAAAGTTTTGGAATACGAAGCCAACATGATCACAGTCTTCATGGTTGCTTTAGAGACTGTTGAATCGCTCTACTGTGTTGACTTGCTTCCTTAGATAAAATTCAGCTACTTATGCTGCATTTGCATGCCATGAAAGTTTCTGTGTTTGTGTATGAGTGCGTGCCACTGCACACTTCTACATGGAGTTTACTGAATCTGAAACTTTTTGCAACCTTGTTTGCATCTCTCCGCAAGGTGCACATGGTCAGAATTATCATGTAGGTTTTATTAAATCCCCCTGACATATCTAAGCAGTCTGTCAGTAGTGCAAGTGTAAACCTAGCAACATCACAAATGAACAAATGTAGATTCAACAATGCTAGAATACTCCAGCAGAGAACAGAACCAAGCCTCTGACTATGCAGTTGGAAGGCAAACAGCCAAGCACAGTGTCAAACAGCAGTACTGCAACAAGATAGCAAAATGGCTGATAAATATGCAAGTAGGTGTACACAACCCAATCAAATGTACAATAAAATGCATATATGCAATGTGAAAGACAAAACACAAGTGTAGGTATATATATATATATATATATATATATATATATATATATATATATATAACTAGCAAAGTCAATAGACACACACACTAGTGACATGCAAGAATATTTACAAAAATATTAACCTTGTACTCATGAACATGGGTTAGCAGTGTTCCTCACTCAATGTAATGTCTTCACTCATCAGACCTGACCATACAGCAGTATTGCTTGAAATAAAAATTAAATCCAGGGATCCAGTGAAACCAAAAACCTTTAGGAACTATTCCAAGGCAAACCTGCCTCTACTAAGTGACACCTTGGCTAAATTACAAGCACCCCCAAACACAGTAAACACCATTGCATATGCTGAGCTACTTACAAACTCTCTGTAAAGCCGTGTTGATAGCTGTAGAGAGCAAGCTGTGCTCACTCATATTCAAATTAATACAAACTCAAAAGACAAGGCACCTTGGTGAAATTATAATATCAATTGGTTACACAGCAGAAGAAAAACATCTTGACCAAGTGTAGGAGGAAAAAAGCCCTACATGCTAAAAGCTCCCTGACCAATTTAAACAGGCAGCTAAGAGGGTTAATTAATACTTCAAAGATTAAATCTGAAGAAAAAATAGCTTCTCAGGCAAAGGAAAACCACAAGGCTTTAATAACTATCTCAGCAACATCAGGGGACATACGCAACAATGCGCAGAACTTATTGTAAATGGTGGCCATTTCCAACATTTTGGCTGACAGGTCCAGCTTAAATTTCTTCCCTCACTCACCCCAGCAGTCCAAAAGACATACCATGCACCTCAGTCACCACAACCATTACTAGGGAACAGATCATCAATACACTTTCCAAGGCCAAAAACACTGCATCAATGGGCCCCAATGACATTATATGATACTTAATAAACAACATGAAAAAAGACCTCTCTGGAGTCTACAGTCAGCTTTGTACCCAAAGGACAGAAGATGGCTACAGTCATTCCCCTGCACAAAAGAGGTCCAAACACTGATCCAGGTAACTACAGACTTGTAAGTCTGACCATCTATATATATATATATATATATATATATATACATATATATCTATATATATATCTATATATCTATATATATATATATATATATATATATATATATATATATATATATATATATAGATAGATAGATATAAGGCCATGAAAAGAAACATCATAGGTAACCTGTAAATGCTGGACTCATCGAAGTTTGGCTTTGTTAAAGGAAGGTCATGCCTATTAAATCTGGTCAAATGTTTTGAGAGGGTTACCAAAGTTATGGATGAAGGCAAGACTGTACACATAGCTTACCTCAACATGGTCAAAGCTTTTGATACAATAGCCTGCTCAGGCATTATAGCCAAGCTCACTAATTAAGGTATTAACCCTTTTATCACCTTCTGGATATCCAACTGGCTCACTGATAGAATGCAGGAGGTCAAAATAGACGATGCCACCTCCAACAAGAGGCCAGTCATTACTGGAGTCCCCCAGGGCTCGGTACTGGGCCTGCTCCTTCTTGGCATCTATTTCTCTGAAATGTAAGCAAATGCTGAAGGTTATTGGCTGATTAAGTTTGCAGATGATTGCAAGATGGGGTTATCATTGACTACTCTGTAGACAATAGCATTTTTCAAGAAGGCATATCTCTGACTAACGAATGGTACCAGTGCCATGATCTTAACTCAATGCTAAGAAATACATAATTGTACCATTTGGGAAGTCAACCAACCTGGCTAATTACCATATTGATAATACACCCCTAAGAGCTGACCCAGTGGTCAGGGATCTGGATATGCACATAGACAGTAACCTTACCTTCCCCACCACATTGCCACAGTGGTGAGGAAATCCTTTTATGTTGCGCAGCTTATAAGTAAGAGCATGACACCTAGGTCCAAAGAGGTCATTATCCCACTGTACTCTGTCCTTATCAAACTAAACATAAAGTAAAATGCTCCCTTCGATATGTACCTGACCAGGCAAATGCCTTATACAGACTGCCTTAAAGCACTTTCCCTCTACTCATTCACTTACAGATTTGTGTGGAGTGATTTATGCCTAGCTTACAAGGCATCCACAAACCCCACACTTATGAATCTCCTGCATATTTGTAAGCCAAACATTACCAGAAATACAAGGTCTAAAGACCAGAATTTTTTCTGTGGCTTAAACAGAATATACTGGAGAGGCCAATATGTGTCCTAAAGACTGTCCTTCCTTTGGAACACGCTTCCCATCCATGTGAAGCTGAGTTTGTCTATTATCCAATGTAAATGCAACCTAGACCAGTGGATGGGGAACAGGAAATGTACACCAGGCCTGGCACCCATGTCTCTTATGGACAGAGGTTGTTTATATATGCCTGGCCCTCAGTGTCCTATTTGGATACAGGACATCATTATTCTTTTGGGAAAACTTGCCTAGGCTTAGAAAGGCACCCCAGGTCATTAGCGTAGTTCATAGGTTCATAGGTCGGTACTAGGCTATCTGCCTGAAGGCATTTATAAGCCTAGCCAGAATGTGTTGGCTTACGCCACCCCACTTAGATTAGTTCCCTGTGCCTCTGTCCAGCAAAGCCATTGAAGTGATCCTCAGGGTATACTTTCTGTTTCCCATCTACTTGTCAAGGTTTCTCTTGAAGAGGGTTAGCGAGGAGCTCTACCTAATGTAGATTGGAATCTTGTTCCAAAGCATGGGAAGTCTCTGAGACAGGAATCTATCCCTCCAGCATATCCTATTTATTGTTGTGGTGATGATTAGATCCCTAGAGCGTGTGGCTTGAGGGGATATGGTTTTCTTTAGGTGGAGCATGTCCATCATTTCTGGGTTGGACATGGCCTTGTATGTCAGGCAGAGATCACCTCTGAGTAGGAGGTATGCAACCAAGTACAGCTGGAGTTTCTTCAGTCGAGCTGCATAGGGCATCTGTTTGAGGCCAGTAATCCTCTTGGTGAGGTACTTCTGTGGTCTTTCCAGCTGTTGCAGGTGTCTTGTAAAGTACATCCCAAATGGGGCATTGTACTTTATGATGGGTCGGATGAGTGATGCATAGAGGGGCACAATGACCTCTTTTGACCTGGATGCAAACCCTTTTGTGATTAGGTGGGCCACATAGAAGGATTTTCTAACCACTTTGGCAATGTGATTGTCAAAGGAAAGGTTACTATCTACTTGGGTCCCCAGATCCCTTATTACATCTTCTGTATTTAGGGGGCTACCACCTATGTGGTAGTTTGTGGGTACTATGTTTTTGCAAAGGGGATGACTATGCACTTTTGGCATTTAGCTTGAGACCATGGTTTTGACACTAGGTAGCTGTCTCAGTGAGACCCTTTGGGAGGATGTCAGTGTCAGTCAGAGAGTCAATTATAGCCCCTAGTTTGCAGTTGTCTGCAAACTTGGTCAGCCATAGTCCTCCTTTGCTAGTCTGTACCTCTGAGAAGTATATGCCGAACAGGTGGGGTCCTAGGACTGAGCCTTGGGGAATGCCACTTGTAACCGGTTTAGAGTCAGACCTAGCTCCTGCAACTCTTACCATATGGGTCCTGTCTGTGAGCCAGTTGGCAACCCATCTCGTGACATAGGGGTTTATGTTCAGGTTGGTGAGCTTGTCTATAATACCTGAATGGGGAATGGTGTCGAAGGCCTTTGCGAAGTCTAGGTAGGCTGTGTGGACCACCTTTCCCTCATCTATATCCTTGGTAACTGTCTCAAAAAAGTCCACCAGGTTTAGGAGGCATGAACTGCCCTTAACAAAGCCGAACTGGGTAGGGTCCAGTGTTTGGAGGTTCCCAATGTCTCTGTTAATGAGATCCATAGTAACAATCTATGAATCTATGAAGGTACAAACTTATGTGAATAAGTAATGGAAGTGGAAATACAACATACAGTATAATGTACTGTTACAGAATAAATTATCTGTATTTGGTGTTTGATGCATTCAATAAAGGAGAACTGCCCATAGCTATGACATACCTGCATATGACCCCACATGGCATCAGCATTGCCAACACATGGCACACAACACCACATCATGCAAGTGGGACATCATGACAACTGTCATCCAAAACACGTGAGAAATTACAGGTACTTCTGTTGCACATACATGATATGGCAACAGATAAATCAGAACCATACCACAGTGGTAGTGCTGGACTATGGGCAACATCTGTTGTCTGTCAGATGCCCTCAGTAAAACGCATGTTTACAGGCTAATTGTTGCAACACTAGCTGCAGGTTACCTGCCACAATGTGGCGACAGCTAAATGTTGGAGGAAAGCGTAATGTGTTAATGTGTGTTATTTACACACTGAAACATAATTAAATGTCACACGACAATAACAAATAAGCATGCCAGTTACATGGTATGCATGCACAAGAGTGCATATACAGTCTAATCCATTATTTGGCATTCAGCATGTTTGTGGCATAACACAATTAGAGCACACAGGGATGGTTGATAGGAATGAGACTCATGCATGATCTCCTGAGCTATCTCCCTGAATGAGCGGTGCATAGTCCATACCATATCCTGGAAGAAGTTCTCCATCATGTCCCTCATCTGTGCTCAAAACACATTTGTCACAACTTCAAGGATCTCCTTAAGATAATCATCTTTGCCCTAGTTCTGGCATTGCCTCCTCCAGGACACAGTAGGCATTCTGCATGTTGGTAGCATAACACAATTAAAGTACACAGGGATTGCTGATAGGGATGAGACTCATGAATCACCTCCCGAGCTAGCTCCCTGAATGAGCCATGCATAGTCCATGCCATATCCTGGGAGAAGTTCTCCATCATGACCCTCATCTGTGCTCAAAACACATTTGTCACATCTTCAAGGATCTCTTCACGATAATCATCTCTGCTCTAGTCCTGGCATTGTCCCATCCAGGGTGCAGCAGGCATGATGGCTCAAGCAGGTGGGGCCATCATCAATACTGTTGTCATCATCATATGAGGACTCTGGCAGTGGTCTGGCATATGCTCATCATCTGTGTCTAATAGGCAAATGTCCATGTGTCCCATGCTCTGTCAAGATGAATTGAAAAACATGACAGAAACAAAAACCAAATGCCTATCAGGCAGCACATTCCTATGAAGATCATAGCTGACCTTAACATGAAACTGATGTTCATATCTGCAGTATTACATGCTTAGTTAACATACCATCCAGTGGTGAGTTCTGCAAATACAAATATTAGACTGAAGATATAGTAGATTACATCAGATGTCTTATTTAAATCACAGTTCAGCAAGTAGCAGAATTATAATCAACACAATTGCTGCTAGTGAATGGCTCATAATGCACATAACACCTTCCCTGTGTCACTACCAATACTTATGGACATGACCAATAACAGAACCTGTCAAGGAGACTATAACTAATGGAAGCAGTTCACTTAAGGCCATACAATGGCATGCATAACACAGTTTACGTGTGGGAATCATGACATCACCTGAAAATTTGAATACTGGCTAGAAGGAAGCATGACAAACATATGCAAAGCATGCACATGTAACATGACCGACACTGCCACATGCCACATTAACATAACTGAACATTGACAAATAAAAGCTTGTAAATGTCAACATAACATTATTATTGTGAATTGCATCCTTTAATAATGTGGTCTGCTTCATTAAAATGTTCATCTGAGTGTATGGCGGTATGTCAATATTCCCTTTCATTTTCCCTTGCATGTGTTCCCTGAGCAGGTATGTCTGTGTGTGAATGTAAATGTGAGGTACAGCTAAAATCTCTTCCCCTACTACACACCTGAAAGTCCAAAAGAAATACTGTATACCATAATCCTCACAGCTATTACTAGAGAACAGGTCCTCAATGCACTTTCTAAGGTCAAATACATGGCATTGAAGGGCCCCAGACTCATATGTAAGGCCATGGAAAGAATCATCATGGACTTGATAAATGAGCACATAGGTAACCTGCAAACACTGGCCCCATCACTGTCCAGCTTTGTTAAAGGAAGGTCATTCTTATTAAATCTGGTAGACTTCACTGAGAGGGTCACCAAAGCAATAGATGTGACAAGACTGTTCACATAGCTTGCCTCAATCTGGCCAAGGCTTTTCATACAATACTCTACTCGGGCATTATAGGCAAGCTCACTAAACTAATTATAAACCCTTTTTATCACCTGCTGGACAGCCAAATGGCTCACTGATAGGACCCAGAACATCAAAATTAGTGAGCTCACCTCCACCAACAGGTCAGTCACTAGCAGAGCCCCCCAGGGCTCAATACTCTGCCCACTGTTTTTTGGCATCTATTTATCTGAAGAGGAAGCAAACATTGAAGGTTTATAGCTGACTAAGTTTGCAGATGATTACAAGTAGAAGGTTATCATTGACTCCCATGCAGAAACAAGCATTCTTCAAGAAGCTCTATCTCTAACTAACAAATGGTGCCAAAGCCATGGTCTTAAAATCAATGCTAAGAATTGTATAATTGCACCCTTTGGAAAGTCAACCATTCCAGCTAATTCCAATATTGTTAATACCCCCCCCCCAAGAGTCAACCCAGTGGTCCAGAATCTCTATGCATGTAGACTTTAGTCTTACCTTTGACCACCATGTGGCCACAGTTGTGAGGAAATCCTTTTGTGTTGTGCAACTTATAAGTAAGGGCACTGCAGCTAGGTCCAAAAATGTCATTATTCCACAGTCATAGGTTCATAGGTTCATAGGTTCATACTAGGCTATCTGCCCTAGGGCATTTATAAGCCTAGCCAGAATGTGTTTGGCTTTCACCACCCATTTTAAATTTATTTTGCTATGACCTTTTTCGAGGTTAGTATACTGTGCCTCTGTCTAACAGTGACACAGAAGTGATACCCGGGGTAAACCTACGATCTCCCATCCACTCATCAAGATTCCTCTTGAAGAGAGTCAATGAGGGACTCTGCTTAACCTGGACTGGGATTTTATTCCAGAGTGAAGGGAGCCTCTGGGTTATGAATCTGTCCCTCCAGCATGTCCTATTTATTTCAGTGCTGAGGTTCAAGTCTCTCGAGCGTAGCTCGATGGGATTTGGATTTTCTGAGGTGCAGCATGTCCATTAATTCCGGGTTGGACATGGCTTTATACGTCAGGCACAGATCGCCTCTGAACAGGTGGTATGCCACTGAGTAGAGCTGGAGTTTCTTTAACCGGGCAGTATATGGCATCTGTTTGAGCCCTTTGATCCTCTTGGTGAGGTACTTTTGGGGTCTTTCCAGTTGCTGCAGGTGTCTGGTAAGGTACATCCCAAAAGGGGCATTGTACTCAATTATGGGCCTGATGAGGGATGAGTAAAGAGGCAAGATGATGTCCCCTGATCCAGATGTGAATCCCTTCATGATTAGGTGGGCTATATAAAATGTTTTTCTAACCACTTTGGCCACGTGGTTGTCAAATGAGAGATTGCTATCAACTTGGGTCCCCAGGTCCCTAATTACTTCTTCTGTACTTAATGGATTACCACCTATGTGGTAATTTGTGGGCACTTTGTTTTTGCCAAAGGGGATGACTATACACTTTTTGGCATTTAGCTTGAGGCCATGGCTCTGGCACCAGTTGTCTGTTTCTATGAGGCCCTTTTGGAGGATGCTTGTGTCGACTGGAGAGTCGATTATGGCGCCCAGTTTGCAGTCATCTGCGAACTTGGTCAGCCACAGTCCTTCCGTGTTGGCCTGTACCTCTGAGAAATATATACCGAACAAGAGAGGTCCCAGGACTGAGCCTTGTGGGACACCACTTGTAACTGGTTTGGAGTCTGACATGGCTCCAGCAATTCTAACCATGTGGGTTCTGTCCTTGAGCCAGTTTGCAATCCATCTAGTGACATAGGGGTTTATATTTAAGCTGGTGAGCTTATCTATAATGCCCGAGTGGGGTATTGTATCGAAGGCTTTTGCAAGGTCCAGGTAGGCTGTGTGGACCACCTTCCCCTCGTCAATGGCCTTGGTGACTGTTTCAAAGAAATCAACCAGGTTTAAGAGGCAGGATCTGCCCTTAACAAAGCCAAACTGGGTAGGATCCAGTGTTTGTAGGTCCCCAATATCTTTATTTATGAGGTCCATGATGATCCTTTCCATAGCTTTGTAGACCAAGCTAGTCAGGCTTATGGGGCGATAGTTTCCAGGATCCGTTGAGGCACCACCTTTATGGAGAGGGACCACTGTTGCTGCACGCCACTCTTTGGGCACATATCCTGTAGTAAGGCTGAGATTGAACAGTAGTTTTATGTTTGGGTTTAGCTCTTCTTGGAGTTCATGTAGGACGAGCCGGGACACCATCTGGTCCCATTGATGCTGTGTTTTTGCTTTGGACAGGGGCTCTTACCTGAGCATCTGAGATGTCAGGGGGGCAGCACTTTGCTGGGATAGATATTTGCCCTTTTGGTGGGGAGGGGGAGAAGTTTGCACTGAACCTGTCAGCTAGGATGTTGGCAATGTCTGTGGGTTCGGTGTATTTTTTGTCATTTTGGACTAATTCTGAGCATATCTGGGAATTACCACCCAGGTTCCTAACATAACTAAAGAAAGCCTTGTGATTATCCTTAGTGTCCTGTGCAATTTTTCTCTCGAAGCTGGCCTTAGACAATTTTATGTGTGCCCGTAGTATTTTGCTAATACTGATCAGTGATGCCTTCCCTTTTTGGGATTTTGCTCTATCATTTAGTAGCTTCCTCCTTCTATTGTATAGTTTGTCTATGGCTGGGGTCCACCAGACAGGACGTCTGCCTTTGGAGGATTGGGTCTTGGTTTTATTTTGGATCGCATGATCCATGCATTCCTGAAGGTGTTCATAGAATGCGTTTATAAAGGATTCTGCGGTCTGGGCCGTATTTTCCACAGGCCCGGGGGCTTTGAAGGATTCCACCTCAGTTTTGAGGAGTGTGAAATTTGCTTTGGAGAAGTTTTTCACTGTGGTTTTCTGGGCAGGGGGTGGGGTCGGGATGTGAATATCCAGTGAGATTAGTTTATGGTCTGATCTTACCAGTGAGGGATACACTTCTGGTCTGGAGCATAGAGTCCCCATGTTGGTGATGATCAGGTCCAGTATGTTTTCCCCTCTTGTGGGAGTGGTAACAAGTTGTTCCATAGCATTTGAGTTTATAAATTCTAGGAACCTTTGGGCTAGGGTGTTGGAGCTAGAGTAATGCTCCCAGTCTATGTTTGGGTAGTTGAAGTCGCCCAATATAATGGTGTTTGGAGAGACCTTCATATTTTCCAGTGTTCTCAGGAAGGCCGAGTGGGGTTCCTGGGTTTGGGAGGGTGGTCTGTAGCAGGCTATAAACTGGAAGGCAGTTTTACCCACTGTTAGTTGCACATGGATAGTCTCTGATGCTTCGTGCTTTGCCACCAACCTGGAGGTGTGGGTATCTTTGATGAATATCGATACTCCCCCTCCTTTTGTGGTTCAGTCCAAGTTTTGGGGCCGAAAAGCATGGTATGAGGTATAACCTGGTAGTGCTGGGGTGCTCTTGGGAGCCCTGAACCAGGTTTCTGTTACTGCACAGATATCGATGTTCTCCATGCTAAGGAGAGTTTCGAGTGCATGCATCTTGAGGTTTAGACTTCTGGCGTTGAGTAGCATTACTCTTAGTTTCTTATCCCTTGTGATACCTATGGAGGTGGGTTTGTCTTTTGAGCCTTGCCTAAAAGGCACTATGGGGTAGCAAGAGCCTTTGCCAATATCCGAAAGCCCAGGGGTGACAGGTGCAAGCCGTCCCTAACGAAGCATCGTGGCTTGTCGAGCATATCATCCCAAGCTGACAGGCATTGGATCCCCTTTGAATGACACCAGTACTTAAGCCAATTGTTGAAATCATCTTGTCTTCATATTGTGGCATCATTCTTGGTGAGGGTAAGATGCTACTCAAGGTCAGGGTCATACCGGCCTGGGCTACATGCTCAGAGAGCTCCTTTATGTCTCTTTTCATGTAGTCCAGGGAGGTACGTCTCAGGTCATTCACACCAGCATGGACAATGACTGAGTCATATTTGTACTTGCCTTGGAGTGACCTGAGTGCTTGTGTTATGTGGCGGATCCTAGCACCTGATAGGCTGCTCACCGTGACCCTCTCCTTGTTCAGCCTGGTGAGCGGGACGTCAGTGTGCCTGACGATAGAGTCACCTATTACAAGTGTATCAGGTTTGTTGTTTAGTCTTAAGGGCTGTGACTGTTTGGCACACTGGCTTTGTGAGATATGTGTTGCACGTGTTTTGTTTTGGGGTAGCGGCTGCTTGGGTGTCTGCTTTGGAGGTCTCTGCTGCTTCGGCAGATCTTTATTTAGAGCCTCCGAGTATGTTTTTGTGTGATTATGTGTTTGGTTTGCTGTCGTGGTAGGTCTATGTGAGACTGGAATTGTAGTGAGTGTGGTTTCCTTCTCCTCCTGACTGGTTATGCCAGTACTGAGTTGAGAGAGCTTAGCCTCCAGTTTGGCTATATGGTTGCATCTCTCACATGTGTTGGAATTTGTTGGGAGGAGGAGAGGGTTGTCTGTGTACATGAGGCAGTTGTAACATTGCCTCAAGATTCCCAGATTCACCAGCTGGACCGGAGAGGAGATTGACAACTGACCTTTGGACATGCTAGAATAATATTGGGAATTCCTTAATAATTGAAAACCAGGGCCAGTGGGGAGTGAGGGTGTAGTGCTTTTAATTTTTAGTGCTGACTTATATAATTGCTTTAGTGAGCAAGTGCCAGGTAACTTAAGTGCAATGTGTTACAGGTAACTTAAATGCAAAAACAACAAACAGTAACTTTCTTTCAAGTGAAACAAGGAAATAAGTACAGTAAGCAATGCAAATATCACTAGTGATCCACAGAAGCCACGTATTAGGTGGAATTAGCGTTCCAGGGAAATAACAAGCAAACAAACAACAAGCATATAAACAAAGCTAGATTCAGCAGGCCTGGATCTAGTCTATGCTACAGCAAACAAGGTGTACCAATTTCAGTAAGATATAGTTCAAATATTCAGGCACTATAAACCTTTAACCAGAAATTCCCAGCTCAGAAGGGCAGAGTCCAGCCTCTTCTCCCACAAGAGTGCAGACCACAAACCTTCTTAATGTAAAATAACTGGCCCTTTTCACAACAATCACAGAGTACAGTGCTCCCTTCAGTATGTACCCAACCAGGCATATGCAGCACCTACAACTACCTCAGAGTTTCAAAATAAAAAGAATACAAGACATAACAAACCTGCCTTATGCAGAGTAACTTAAAGACCTTTCCCTCTACTCAGCTTGATATAGATTGCTGAGGGATGATCTATGCTTGGCTTAGAAGGCATCCACAAATCCCACAGTTCTGAATCTCCTTCATATTCATAAGTCAAATAGTGCCAGAAATAAAAGGTCTAAGGACCAGAATTGTGTCTATGATGTAAACAGAACATGCTGGAGAGACAGATATGTGTCCCACACACTGCTCATCCTATGAACAGGCTTCCAATCTATGTGAAGCTGATTTCATCTATCACCCCATTTAAGCACAACCTAGACCACTGGATGAGGAATTGGAAATTTACACCTGGCCTGTCAGCCATGTCCATTATGGACAGATATACCTTATAAATGCCTTGCCATCAATGTCCTGTTTGGGTATAGAATGTAATTATTCTTTCATGAAAACTTGGCTAGTCTTAGAAAGGGCCCCTGAGTCATTAGCCTAGTAAAAATCTAGGAATCTAGGATTCTAAGAATTGTAGTCTCTGCAAGTAATGATTAATATGAACAGCCACCAAGTGACTTTGTTAAAAGCAGGACAAAGTGAGATGACAATATTGTGGAAACCAGGCAAGAGATATGACAAACATCTGAGCCAGGAAACATGATAATTGGCTGAACACACAACAATAGAATGCATACAACCATAACAAATACTGATTTTTTCAATCACCTCAGCCTGTGACATATGAAAATATATTATATGTTGTACTAATAGTATTGCATGTGTATAAATGTTTACCTGCCTATAATTAGTACCCATCAATAGACTGCAAAATGCAAACATCCTGATAATGCTTGCTGATTATGAAATTTTGTAAAGAAATGCCTAGCAGCACAGCTGTCAGCAAACCTAGGATAGAATTGTGCTGTAACAAAAACACCTAAGGTGTTGTAAGCAAATGCAATACCAATGTTGAACTGAAAGGCATGCCACACAGGGTGAACACTAACACAGATGATACCTATTCTATAAATATACAAGTTATGCACAAAAGATCAGTCACTCACAACTATGCCAACTCATATAAACATACCAACACACACTAAAAGCAACATTCAAAGTACTAAGACAAATATAAACATCTACCTCACCATATGTGTGACAGATAAACATACTCGACTGTCATTTAGGTTGTGGCCTATATTTCAAATACAATCTGCAGAAAATATGGCTTGATGCTAAATGATATTTCAGCATTTTTGGATTTAAATGAGAGTATTTAGTACAGCTATAGTGTGATTATTTCACTTACCTTACTGATGCATGATGGGTATTCAGCATCATACGCAATATACATGGTAAAATGAAAAATACAAGCCTGTAACAGGGAACAGATGTATTTCATTACCCAACACATAAAAGTAATCAATGAACCCCTCTCCCTCTGCTGCTCCTCAAGCCTGTGCATTGGCATGATTTCTATTCCAATCTTCCTCACCTGAAAAAAAGCAAAGAGCAACTTTGAATGATGCATTCCTCAGATAACAGGGATATACATTTCTCAGATCAAGTCTTAAAAAATTCACTTCTAAAGAACATCAGATTGTCACCATACAAATTTTTGAAGGTTATACACAGGCTTTTGTATCTTTCAACATAGATTGGTAGAGATGAGGCTCAAACCAGCAGCTGTACTGTACACTTAAACTCTAACCTTGACACTTACTCACCTAGCTAATCCACCTTGACTGAAAAGGTGTGTTGTGAATTCAATATAAAGACTTGGTGTTATGATATCACCTGGATGGGGATTGGTCTACCAATGTGGTAGAATGAAGGAAAGAAGTTATCTAATCTCAACCCTGCCTAACAGCCACATATCACCACTTCCATTTACACCTTCAAAACTATGCCCACATCTTATATAAAACTACTCTTAAACAAACTTAAACCATGCTTTTCTTCAGCTGATGACCTTCCAAGTGAGTTCCTAAGAGTAGCAGCCAATAGCACTGACTGCCTTGTCTCAGTCCTTATAAATATGTCAGTCCATGAATCCCACATTACTTCTCTCTCCTAGAAAAAGTCACACATTATACCTATGTACAAAGAAGGAAATTCAACAGACATTAATAACTTTAGATGTATATCAATATTATCTCCGCTCACCAAAATACTTGAAAATGTATGCAAAAACATTTGCTAGACTATCTCCTGCAGGAAGAACTTTTATCCCCTACACAACATGGCTTCCATCTTTCCCATAGTACTAGCTCTGCCCTTCTAACCAATATAGATACTGTCAATAAAGCTAAAGATAATGGAAAACTAGCCTTTTCCTTGTTTCTAGACTTCTCTAAAGCCTTCGGCACAGTTTACCACAGCAAACGTCTACTTCAAATGTCCTGATTAGGTCTCTCTCAGCTCACCCTTCTGTGGTTCAAAATCTACCTGTCCAATAAGTATCTGGCAGTAAAATAGCACTCCATGCTCTGTCTTTACCTCCCAGTCACCACCCTTGTACGACAAGGCTCTATCCTTGGTCCCCTCTTCTTTAACATTTTCACCAACATCCTGTATAAATCCACACAACAGGCCACCCTAATACAATACACAGATGAATCCATTCTCAATTTCATATCTGACAACATGGTACACCTCCAAAAAATTACTCAGGTAGCTTGAACAGCCACTGAAGCATGTCTTTTTAGCTCACAAATCAAGCAGTCGTACTATTTATTTTCCTCAAACCCCTCTCTCATGAAAAAAGCAAAATTTAAAGTCCTCTCTCTTGATAATACATCCATTGAAATCACTTCTCATAGTAAATTATTAGGGTGGTAGTGGATTATAGTGGATGATAATCTTACATTTGAACTGCATATACAAGATTGCATAAGGAAAACTCATCAAAAACTAGGGATGTTTTGCAGAGCCAAAAACTTTCTCACAAATGCAACCAAACCTACTGTGATGCCCGTGCCATGGCCCAGCAATCAAGAAGCCTCAATCCTTACCACTAACACTAAAGAGGGTGTCTCATATGAGAGGAAATTATAACAAATACACACAGTAAAGTGCAACTTTCCTTAAGAGAACACAGAGATCACAGTCAGTCTGGGGCTGGTTGCTCCCTTTCTCTCCAGGTCCCCAATAAGACTCCCCACTGGCACAGCTATAGGGTCCAGATCTCAGCCTATCTGGCAAGCTAACCTCCAATACCCTCTCTGTCCAACCAGTGTGTCCCTGCCAAGTAGCTGACACATATATACACACACACACACACACACACACACACACACACACACACACACACACACACACACACACACACACGCACACACTTTGAGATAAGTATTTATACAACTTCACAGACACTCTTGGGAAAGGCTGACACAGATTCTGCAGCTGTGCCCCTATACCCAAATTATTCAGTAGTAATTCCTGCCACCACCAGCTAATAATTATCAGCTACCCAAAGGCCCTTAAAAGGGTGTCCAATTATTACTGTGCAATAGTATTATCCAATAGAAGTGTAACTAAGAAATCAAGGCTTATTGGAAGGGCTTAGTACAGGATCACTTATAAGCATGCAATATACTCTAGAGTGTAAGTTATCTCTACATAAACCAGCCACAGCTGAAAAGGGTTTAAAAATGTTTAATAATAAATACTAGAAACACAAGACAATACTACTACACTGCAATGCTATTCAAGAGTTCAGAGATCACACAGAAACTTAAAATAATTCAGTAGTACAGTTCTGACGTAACAGAAAAACACTTAGTCTAATCTTTTCTAATTCTTAGCTATTGCTACAAGAAAACATACTTCTAAAGTAACTTACTTACATAGAGCATAAGGCAGTGCTGAGTTGGATAGTCAGAAAAAATGCTTACAGTCTCTATCTGGACAATAGTTTTTAAAATCACTAAAACATTTTTGTTGGGCTCTCTCAGATTACATCATTATCAGTTAGTTTCCAATTACATTATTTCTTTGACACTTAGCCTGGGGTTCCCAGGCCAACAGGCTACATTATTGAGCAAGCTAACACCTGCTCAGGAAACTACAACTATAAAAGACATTTCACATGTACATGCTAGTAATTATTCCTTAAGTTAATAGAAAGAATGTGCTAGCCCAGATGGGCTGACCCAAGCTCTAGAAATTAAAGGATAGATTTGAAATACTTTTAACTTCAAAAGAAAGATTTGAAATGTTTGACTCAGTTTTCCTTAAAGCAGATGACAATGTTGCTACAATCTTGAAGTTCAACATTTTACAGTATTTTATTTCATTTAAGAAACAAGCCTGTATTTTACATTTATATTTACAAATGCCAGAATTATGTATCAAATTCAATTTGGCTAGGCTGGCAGCCTTCACTCATCTCTACCAGTCTTCACACCCCCCCCCCCGCCGGAAACTCAAGCTAGTTTTTCAAATGACCCTTGAGAAACACCACTTGAGAGGGTCAGGTCTATCTGAATATATCTTATCCCATTCCCTGTCTTGACAGCCCATCTGTATTGGCATTGCTAATCCCACTGCGGTGCTACACTGACATATCATATGCTTGTAACCCCAGGCTCCATTTTAGCAACATGGCATTTTGCTGTCTGGCTCTGTTTAATCATGTTAGAGGGTTGTGATATGTCATAACAGTGAATTTTCTTCCATACAGATAAGGCTGAAGTTTCTGCAATGCCCACACTATGGCTAGACATTCCTTTTCTACCACTGCATAGCATTCCTCCCTGGGTTGGAGCCTACGACTGAGGTAAACCACTGGGTGCTCTTCCCCCTCTGAAGAAATCTGGCTAAGTACAGCCTCCACCCCATGGTTTGAAGCATCCACCTGCATAGCAAATTCTTTGCTGTAATCTGGACTGGCTAACACAGGGGGTCCTCCCAAAGCTTCTTTAAGCTTCTGGAAATCCTGCTTACATGTTGGGGTCCACACTACCTTATCTGGCCTGTTCTTCCTTGTCAGGTCTGTGAGGGGAGCAGCTATGGTACTATAACTGGGGACGAACTTTCTGTAGTACCCTGCTGTCCCTAAGAATGCCCTCACCTGCTTTTTGGTAACAGGTGCAGGCCATGCCTGAATGGCTTCCACTTTGGCAGGTTCTGGCCTTATCTTACCACTCCCCACTCTATGTCCTAGGTAGGAGACCTCTGCCATACCCACCTGACATTTGCTTGGCTTAATGGTCAACCCTGCCCTCTGTAGTCTGCCCAACACCTCCCTGACATGCTGAAGGTATTCTGGCCAGTAATGGCTGTAGATGGCAATATCACCTAGGTAAGCCAGGGCAAACCCTCCTGCTCCTGCTAGGATATTATCTAACAGCCTCTGGAAAGTTGCTGGGGCATTCTTCATCCCAAAGGGCATCTTTGTGAACTCATACAAGCCAAAAGGAGTCACAAAGGCTGACTTCCCTCTAGCCGTGGGAGTCAAGGGCACCTGCCAGTAACCCTTGGTAAGATCAATGGTTGCAAGATACTTAGCCCTACCCAGCTGATCTAGGGCCTCATCTGTCCTAGGCATGGGGTAAGCATCCGACTCTGTGTGACTATTTAATTTTCTGTAATCCACATAGAATCTGGTGCTGCCATACTTCTTTGGCACCAGCACCACTGGGGAAGCCCAGGGACTGTTAAACCCTTGAATCACCCCTAGTTCCAACATCTCCTGTACCTCCTCCCTCAGAGTCTGTTTGACTCTTTCAGGCACCCTATAAGAGGCCTGCCTAATAGGTCTTTGGGGTCTTGTATCCACCTGGTGCTGCGCCAGGTGGGTGCAATGAACATGTCCCCAAATTCCTGCAACACTGCTCGGATTTCTAATACCTGGTTAGGAGATAGCTGCTGGGACATTGATACCCCTTCCACTGAGGTGTCAGCTCAAGCCTCATGGAGGAGATCAATCACCAGATCTCCCTCAGACTCCTCCTGCAATCCACTGCAAATGCTCAGCATGAGGGCCTCCCTATCATGGTAAGGTTTCATCATGTTAACATGGTACAATTTGTGCCCCTGCCATCTGCCTAGCAGTTCCACCATGTAGTTAACATCACTTACCTTTCTTAGCACTTTGTAGGGTCCCTCCCAAGCTGCTTGCAGCTTGTTGTGTCTGACAGGAATGAGAACCATTACCTGCTGCCCCACTGCATACTCTCTAGCTCGAGCATTCCTGTCATACCACACATTTTTCTGTTGTTGGGCTTCTGCCAGGTTCGCCTGGGTCAAGCCCATGAGCTCCCTGAGCTTTGTCCTGAGGTTTAGGACGTATGCCACAACAGACTCCTTGTGAGGTTCACACTCACCTTCCCACTCATCTCGAATTAAATCTAGAGGTCCACTTACCCTATGCCCATACAGCAGCTCAAAGGGTGAAAAACCTGTGGATTCCTGGGGAATCTCTCTGTAAGCAAACAACAGATGGGGCACATATTTGTTCCCCTCCCTCTTAAACTGATCTGCAAATGCCTGTAGCATGGACATGATTGTAGAGTTTAACCTCTCAACAAGACCAATAGTCTGGGGATGGTAGGGGGCGGTCTTCATGTGCTTCACCCCACAGGACTTCCACAGATAAGCCAGCAGGTCTGACATGAAATCGGCACCTCTGTCAGACAGTATTTCTTTTGAGAAACCTACCCTGCTGAAAATCTCTAAAAAAGTATTTGCCACCTTCTCTGCCTCAATGGAGGACAAAGCCACTGCCTCAGGGTATGGTGTAGCATAATCCACTACCACTAGGATATACTTTTTTCCCTGTGGAACTTGGGGTACTCAGAGGATCCACAATATCCATAGCTACCCTCTGAAATGGCTCCTCAATCACTGGCAAAGACATCAAAGAAGCTCTCACCTTGTCTCCTGCCTTGCCTACCTTTTGGTACTGCTCACAGGTCCTGCAGTACCCTGTTACTTCTCTGGAAATTCCAGGCCAATAGAAGTTTTGCATAATACACCTCTTTATACATTTTATGCCCATATGACCTGAAAAGGGAATATCATGGGCTATGGCTAGAAGCGCCAGATGGTAGGCTCTAGGCACTACCAACTGCTGTACTCTCTCACCTTCTAGCCCTCCCTCAGGGGTCCACTCTCTGTATAGTAACCCTTTGTCCCAGTATACAGACACCCCCTTTCCTTGAGAATCAGGTACCTCCCTATCTACCTGCCTCAGGCCTTGCAACGTAGGGTCTGAGCGCTGAGCCTGTCTCAACTTTCTCCTTGTAAACCTTCCCAGCTCCCCTTCCACATGAAGTCTGGCATCATCTGACAGTGGTGCCTCACTGTCAGCCTGGGTACTACTACTCAGCTCTACCTTTGCAGTTACCCTGTCCAAGAGAGCATCAGTACCCACAAGCAGCTGTGGCTCACCTTCAGTCTCACTGCTACAGCGTAGCTCACTCCCTGAAGTAACCACCTCACCAGTCCTGACTGCAAGTATGCAGTCTGTCTGGGTCTCCCCAGGCTACCAGACCCACATGCTTGTCACCAAGCCTGACTACATGTAACTGCACAAGCACAGGGTACTGAACTATCAAAATCATTCCCTATCAGGACATCTGCAGGTATATCCTAAAACACACATACTTGCTGGCTTCCTTTTCCACCTTCCCAGTCAAGGTGAACCCTAGCCAAAGGTATTTGGGATGGGATCCCTCCTAAAGCCCTGACTGGAGTAGACTGCCCAGGCAAGTAGTGCACCTCTGTAACCATTGCAGGCTTTACAATGGTTATATCAGAATCTGTGTCTCTCTTGGCAATGGTCTCTTTGTCATTCACTACAATAGGATATAGCCTCTGGTGGTAGTTTGGTACAACAATGGTACCCTTGTTGTCCCAAAACAACCTACTATTGGCATTTTGTCTTTCCCACTTACTGGCTCCCTCACCTTTGGTTCCCCACATTGCCTCTGTGGACACCTGCATGCCACATGGCCCCACTGCTTGCATTCAAAACATTTAACCCTAGCTCCTGGACATGTACCTGGACTAGTGGCTTCCCCTGCTACTGGCAGATTCTGTTGTGGTAGTCTGTGCTGCCCACCATGGGTTCCTTTTGACCCATGAGCAGTACTGGGGGTCCCCTTCCTGTGCAGGGTTGCTCTGCTGGTCAGGTTTAGGTCTCCCTTCTTCCCCAACTCATCTGAAGTAGCACATTTTCTATCAGCTAACCAGATCCTCATGTCCTCAGGCAAAGTGCTAAGGGCTTGTTCCCTCACGAAAAGATCTGCCAGTCCTTCAAAAGTGGTGACCTGACATCCACTCACCCACCTGTAAAAATAAGTGCTCAGTTCAGCAACATATTCACACACTTTCATCTGCCTTGCATCTATGCTCACAAAACTTTTTCCTATACATTTCAGGTGTTAGCTTAAAACATTCTAAAAGACATTTTTTACAGCAGTATAATCAAAACAGACAGCATCAGGCATTTTTGACAAAAAAGTTACAACTTTACCATGGAGTTACGGGGTCAGGAACTGTACCCAGAGCCTTTGGTCAACACTATACTGTTTGCATACCCTCTCAAACATATGAATGAAACTATCAAAATTATCCCCCTCTTTAAATTGCAGAAGAAATTTACTGACCTTTTGTGCTTTTGGGGTCCAGTTGCTCCCTTCTCCATTACCTCCATGACTCTGGTGAAGAGTCAGCATTTCCCTCTCATGCCTCCTCTGACGTTCCTTTTCTTCACCTTCTATCTCCAAACGCCTGGTCTCCAACTCAAGTCTGTTTAGCTCCAGCTGGATTTTTAAGTCCACTGCAGAAAGGTTGAGCTGTCCATTGTCCGAGGATATTGTATCTCCACTGCCAGTCTGATTGTCCTTCACAGAAAGGTTGAGCTGTCCATTCTCTGAGGATATTGTATCTCCACTGCCAGTCTGATTGTCCTCCTGGATGCTGTTTTCTGATGCAGCTGTAACCAAGGCTACAATCAGGTCTGCCTTAGTCAGGTTTCCATGCACCAGTCCCCTAGCCTGGCACATCTCCACCAGCTGGCTCCTTGTCAGCTTTCCATACTCCACTGCTGACATGCTGCCTGCTCACCCTTACTAACTAATCTAACAAAAGAAATAAAACAATCGCGATCTGAACTCTGAGTATTCACTGCATGACTGTTTTAGAGTACAAAACACCTTCAGAGATCACTGTACATAAGCTACAGGATTCACTCTACCCACACCACTACAAGCCAATTAGTATTTGCCAACTAATTAATTTGTGATGTGGATATTCCACTAATGCCCACCAATTAGTATGTGAAGTGGATCCCACCACTGCAAACTAATTAATATGTGACGTCCGTGCCCTGGCACAGCAATCAAGGAGCTTCAGTCCTCACCACTAACACCAGAGAGGGTATCTCATATGAGAGGAAAGAATAACAAATACACAGTAAAGTGCAATTTCCCTTAAGAGCACACAGAGATCACAGTCAGTCTGGGGTTGGTTGCTCCTTTGCTCTCCAGATCCCCAATAAGACTCCCCACTAGCACAGCTATAGGGTCCAGATCTCAGCCTAGCTGGCAAGCTAACCTCCACTGCCCTCTCTGTCCAACTAGTGTGTCCCTGCCCAAGTAGCTGACACACACACACACACACACACACACACACACACACACACACACACACACACACACACACACACTTTGAGATAAGTATTTATACAACTTCACAGACACTCCTGGGAAAGACTGACACAGATTCTCCAGCTGTGCCCCTATACCCAGACGAAGGTTGTGCATCAGGGCCGGCAACTCGGCACGTAAAAATCTACTGCCAATCATTAGCAGACCGGAGTTCCGCTGTGGCGACCCCTAATCGGGAAAAGCCGAAAGACACAACAACAACTAGCTAATAACTATCAGCTACCCAAAGGCCCTTAAAAGGGTATCCAATTATTACAATATTATTATCCAATAGTAGTGTAACTAAGCAATCAAGGCTTATTGGAAGGGCTTAGTACCGGATCACTTATAAGCATGCAATGTACTCTAGAGCTTAATTTATCTCTACATAAACCAGCTACAGTTGAAAAGGGTTTAAAAGTATTTAATAATAAATACTAGAAACACAGGACAATACTACTACACCACAGTGCTATTCAAGAGTTCAGAGATCACACAGAAACTTAAAATAATTCAGTAGTACAGTTCTGACATAACAAAAAAACACCTAGTCTAATCTTTTCTAATTCTTAGCTATTGCTACAAGAAAACATCCTTCTAAAGTAACTTACTAACATAGAGCATAAGGCAGTGCTGAGTTGGATAGTCAGAAAAAATGCTTACAGTCTCTATCTGAACAATAGTTTTTAAAATCACTAACAAACATTTCTGCTGGGCCCTCCCAGATTACATAATTCCCAGTTAGTTTCCATTACACCATTTCTTTGACACTTAGCCTGGGATTCCCAGGCCAACAGGCTGCATTATTTAGCAAACTAATACCTGGTCAGGAAACTACAACAATAAAAGACATTTCATATGTACACTCTAGTATAGGGGTCTGCAACCTTCACTATTAAAAGAGCCATTTTGGCCCCTCTCCCACCAAATAAAATTCATCAGGAGCCACAAAACCTATTTTACCCCTAAAATGAAGATGACACAGAGTATAAAGTTTTATATATAGTTATTATCCTAAATATAAAAGAACTAAGTTTATAAGAGCAATATTTAAAATCCATCCCCGTTTTTGTTCCTTTGTTGGTATTGCTCGATCATTCTCAGTGTTTGTGTGTGTGTTTGTGTGTGTGTGTGTGTGTGTGTGTGTGTGTGTGTGTGTGTGTGTGTGTGTGTGTGTGTATGTGTGATATCGCTCAATCTCTTAGAACACGAAATCTGGACAAAGCCAAAAATACTGGGGCACAAAGGCCAAAAAATAGGGAGACTTTTTGAATATTGTTCCTACAAACTTAGAAAGTTGATAGAATAACATGTTTTGCATTAGCATGATTTTTCAGAAGGCTATAAAGTCTGAAACTCAAATGTCTATTTTTTTCTGACTTTGGACCTATTGCCAGAAAAAACACAATTTTATGACAAACAGACCAAATGTATGAGGCAAATGTCAGGACATTCTGGGAAAATCTGCACAGTTGAGAGGTAACTGTGTGTGTGTGTGTGTGTGTGTGTGTGTGTGTGTGTGTGTGTGTGTGTGTGTGTGTGTGTGTGTGTGTGTGTGTGTGTGTGTGTTGTGTGGTAGAGTGGCCATTATTTTTCAAAACTATAGGGAGCCACTGCAGAAGGGTGGAAGAGCCACATGTGGCTCTAGAGCCGCAGGTTGCAAACCCCTGCTCTAGTAATTATTCCTTAAGTTAAAACAATAGAAAGAATGTGCTAGCCCAGACAGGCTGACTCAGAGTTCTAGAGATTAAAGGATAGATTTGAAATAATTTTAACTTCAAAAGAAAGATTTGAAATGCTTGAATCAGTTTACAGCAGATAGCAATGTTGCGACAATCTTGAAGTTTAACATTTTACAGTATTTTCTTTCATTTAATAAACAAGCCTGTATTTTACATTTATATTTACAAATGCCAGAATTATGTATCAAATTCTATTTGGCTAGGCTGGCAGCCTTCACCCATCTCTACCAGTCTTCACACCTACACTTGCCACTACTTATCTCTGCCCCACACTTCTTTATGATGGTCCCATCCTTACAAACCTCCAGGCTTCACGAAAATTAAAACATGAACAATGCTATAACAAAGTTGCTAAATTTGTAGCAGTAAAAGCTTAAATTGGTTAGAACTGCCTCATCAACTAACATATACACATCTTTCTACCACCTATAAAATGAACCACTATCCATCTGCCTGTCCAGCACTAAAAAAAATGTACACAACTATGTTCCCAGTTGGTTATTACGTATTACGATCCAGTGACCAAAGCTCCTGTCTGTCTACAAATCTATCAAAACAGCTGGGCATTGTCTGTATTTGTGCAAGGATGCTAAGGCCTAGAACTCCTTACTTGTATCACTCAAGTCAATACCCTGCATCCCATCTTTCAGAACTACTCTGAAAGACTTACTAGCTAAAATCTGGCTCTGTTCTTGCTCAAAACCAGGATAAACTGTATACCTAAATGTGAACAAGTACCTTTTCATTCCTTATACTTCTTTACTCTCCCGTCTTCACTTACTTCCTTACTTCTATCAAATTCTCCCCCCGACTTTCTCTCTAAATAAACCATAAGCTTGTTTTTTCCCTCACTTCATATTGCTGTTCTTGTTTGTATTAGACTAACTTACCTTTAATTTCTCTATGGATTGTCTAAAATTTCTCTAAATACTGAATGATTGTCATATAACTTGTATCGATTCTTAACCAATGTTTTTATATTACGTCTAATTTGTTATAGTTATATAAAATGCAGATGTTTTTGTTTTATTTTTGAAGATTGTAAAATTATTGTTCTTAAAATGTTTTGTAATAACTTGAAGCTTTTCTTCTTAGGCCTCTGCAATAAATAGGCTTCAGTGCAGTCAGACTTTCCTTGCAATGAAATGTCAATAAATAAATAATAAATAAATAAATCGTGGATAAGGATTTCAAAACATGAATGTGCTGGGCATGTAGGTAAATACAGGTCTATATTAAAAGCCTGAAACGACAAATGCTCGAGTCTATGTACATTGACACATAAAGGCTGATGTACATAAATAGCGAAACATGAAAACAGCGAAATTTGAAACGTCGAAAGTGTTTCCTCGTCAGCAGCGAGATGGTGGGGATAAGGAAATATATCCTTTTCTCCACTGTAATGCAGTCTCGAAGTTGGTATATTTAGGAAGGGGGGTGGGGGGGGTGAAGCCCCCCACATAGGGGGTGCAGGGGTCTTACCCCCTGCAAAAGCGTGTTATAGTAATTATTTAGTGTAATTTTTTACTTAACTGTGTGGCACATTCTGATGACGGAGCTCGTTCGGCGTTTCAAATTTCGCAGTTTTCATGTTTCATTGTTTATGTACATCGATCTTTATGTGTCGATGTACATAGACTCGAGCTTTTGTCATTCTGGGCTTTTAATATAGACCCAGTAAATACTTCACAAAAATGAATGCACATCAGCACTGTGGGCATAAACATTAACAGCAATGGAAAACATACATACATTCCTCAGACAGCAGGACAGTGTCATGTATCATAGAACTTCTGTTAATAGAACTATAAAAGTTGCTGTATATCAGTGACACAGTCAGGTATGTGGGATGACTAACATATTCCTTGGCAAAGTGCGCATTACAAAGCAAATGCATACATTATTGTATGTTCCTGTTCTGCATTTCAGCTGTAAGTCTGCCCATTTCACTTCCTTAAAAGGTAAGGATGATGTGGTTCTTGAAATGAATTTAATAATTAGTGATAAAACAACACTTGATAGCACTTTTGAAAATAACATATTGCACAAAACTTTGTCAGACATATAACAGTCTGAAGCAAGCTTTAGTAATCCTGCACTAAAAAAGCTGCTAACAGACAATTACAGATTACTTGCATATTCGTAGGAATTCAGTGAATAAGTTATTCATAACCACAAAATAAACTTGAATATCAATAAGTCAAATATTCTTCTCAACATTACTGATATATGTGAAGTAAACTGAGGTAACAATTTAATGATATGCTGCCCCTATGTGGATTTGAACCCATTGCATACCAAAATGTAAGCATGCTGGCTGTTTTCCTTACAGGAAAAGCTAACAGGATGCACATATTTCTTTTTCACAAGCAGGTACTGCTTGTGTTTGCTTGAGTTCCTGTGGATAACAGATGAATACGGAAACTTCCAACACTTATTGGCCATTATACTCTAAAGAAATAACATCTATCAACACATAACTAGAAACATATGTGTAATCAGTCAGTCAGGCGTCCCTCTTGGCTTAAAAACTGGGACTGTAGTAAGAATGTTCACTTTATGAGTTGGAATGAAGGGAGTTACTATTCAGATATATAGTGCTACTGTAGGTGATACTGTTGTACTATAATGGATAACTATGAAATGCATAGTCATCAGCAGCCTAGGAGCTACAGGCGTCAGTGATGCATGAGTACAATTGATATGTGAAATGATGTTATATGTTATGAAACAGATGTCCATCTGCAAAGTTCAGAATTATGTATATCATAAACATTATTAAATAAATTATCAGCATGGGAATCAAACCCATACTTATATAGAGAGCAGTTACCATGTTTAATTAATTATCCTGATGAGCTAACTGTTAGAGCAGCTTTTAAATGGTTGCAAAAGCCACCTATCTGATATATTTGGGACAAAACTATATCTCAAAATTCAACAGTAATGGTCAGGTATACATAAGACTGTAACACTTACTGTAGGGAATCCACTGGCTGTCTCCACATCTCTGTGAGCCTCAGACAAACCTCCTCTGTATTACTCTTATACAGGTCATCATAGAGGTGATGAATCTGCAGTCCAGTCCAGTACATCTCCATACATCATTGATGTTCTCTTGCAGTCCAGTTCCAGATGTCGATTATTGTGAAGTGCCTTGGCCTGGCTATCATCTGATGCTCTGCTCCAGGGTAGACGGTCAGCATCTGGGTGGTCTCCAGCTTGGTACAATTGGATGCATAGACACATCACAGCCTCCTGGAATTAGTCACTTCAATACTCCAATGGAAAATGTAGTACAAATGCAAAAGTGGAAAAATGCTCACTGAGGTCCCACTCAGTTCACAGGTAGCAGTGGTCTGATCTATAAATGAAACAAAATCAATATTTGCAAGTGGCGCTGATGTTATGTAATTAGATCATTGGAAGATTATGGGCACATGCCACATGCGTTACCATTTATTGATACCTACTGGATACTTGCAATGTATACCTGAGTGTTACACCAAATTTAGACAATATACATGGACGTGTGCAAATGGGATTCCAAAACCTTGAATTTTAATTAACTTCATTAGTTATGTATGGCACAAATGGTAATTAAAGATGGGTGCACATTAGGTTCACTTTCAGTGATAATGAGTCAGAGGTAGCTAATAATTTAAATTTCCAACTGTTAGCATTTCTGTTTTGGGGAATATTACATCTGTTAATCTTACTCATTTTCAAAGGTACCTGTTTAGAGTTATCTTTATTGAAAATATGTGCTTTAAGACAATGGTTGCAACTTACTGGAGTGATGTTTGTTTGATCTATATGCGCACAGGTGTTGCCATTTTCATTAAGGACATTCAGTAATTCCCCATATGCAAATGTATAGACAGATTCACACAGAAACAGTGAACAGTATATAAAGGCAGATTTACAGATCATCTGTGTGTGTTGCAGATAATTCTCTACACTTTGTGATGTGAGTACAGAAACCTATGGATTCTGACATTATCCATATGTACTATGTTCTTTTGCTGTTATGGATATTTCTTCATTGATGGTTCATAACAAAAGTTTAATACTATGTTCTTTTGCTGTTATGGATGGTTCTTAACAAAAGTCTTATAACTACTGGCTTAACATACAAAAGGATCCATGCTCTCTGTGCCCTGCTTATGGTTCCTGAGGTTTTCTGATGCTTTCCATAAGTTATTCAGTTGTTAGTTTGCATAGTATTCTAATGTGAAATGCATGCACACTCTTGTGGCTTGATACTGTTGACTTTGGCTCTCCATTCAACAAATATGTGATGTAATGGGTTTTAATCCCACAGACAGCCTCTAAAGATACCCTAAGTTATGTTTATTTTTCAATGGTTATGTGTGCAGGCATTGTTGTTACCTTTCATATTTCGCAGTAGCATTTGTCACAGACAATGTTTCATAGACTTTTGCATTGCACAGGAATGCATACTGTTTATGGTGATATAAGATGTCCACATAATCATCTGCATAAGTGTGCTCCCACAGGAATATAATCATGTGTGTATCACTGTCTTTTAGATGACAAACAAACCTAGGGGTGGCAAATTCTCCCCACAGGAAAATGACATCCTACTAGATGCTCTGCCACAACATGGATGGAGACTCCTTGGATGTACAAAGGGTGATGATGATGATGATGATGATGATGATGATGATGATGAATATGTGTAACATCATATACTCGTACAACTGCAGTATAGACAGAACAGTGCAGCCAACATATCTAATGCTGTCTGCATTAACAATTGCAGGGCCATCTATTTCTGTACATTACCAGTGATCGGCAGGTGACTGTCTTCCTACTGGGTCACTGTGATCACTACCTGTTATCACCTCTGCGTCATGTCATGACACTGCTGTTTACTGTCATATTGATATTTCCCTAACATTGCACACTGCAGGTACATCCAGTAATGGCCCAAGTCATGCAGATGGAAACACAGGCAGACCAGGTATGTTACCACAATAGGTTCATAGTTTGCAGCAATGTGTAGCACACATGTGATACATGACATTATTGTCACTGTTTTTCAATACCATTTGTCCAGCAATTGCTATGTCCATCACATGAGTATCCGCAGCCCCTATTACTGTGTCATATATTTCATGCTGTCAGTATTATGTTGCCTGCATACATGACTGTGTTGTCTTTCTCTTTACTTTCCCACTGCAGGACCCGCAGTACAACACAGAAACTCAAAACAACAGGAGCCTGTCAGTGGTATACTATTACCTGGCTTTCATACATGTCATTGCTGTTACTCCTATTGTTGTCCTCCATTAATACTGTGTCCTTCTTCCCATTCCTAGACCAGTCTGCATCTTCCTCATCAAAGTGCACATACAAGTGGTATGCCAGTGTAAACCCTACTGTATGTTTTAATGCTGTTCAAATGGTTCATGCTGGCAATATTGTAATTACTAATTTTGATACTAGTTGAAGTTCATCACTCGTCTACCACACCACCTTCCCAGGAGGACTTGTCAGATGTGTGTTTTGTTTGTATTCATCACATATGTCATGTATGTTGGCGAAGTAACCTAATTGTCTACTCCCTGTTATGTAGATTCCATGACCCACACACAGACAAGACCTAATGGTAAGTCATTATCTATAATACTGCAGTGAAATATGTGTGTCATAAGTATGAAATGAGATCCAGCATGTGATGTAAAGATGTTGTCCTGATCTGTGTTATCTGTCCCTTCTTTTTACCACATCATGTCTGTCTAGCCTCCATTATTACATCCAGTGATCATGATGTGGCATCTGATGTGGCTCAATATGGAAACATGGCCGCGGGCATACAAGACAGTGACATGGTAATACAGTCAGAGAAAGATGTTGACAGTCATGTGGCTGCAGCTGTAGCTTCGTATCTGGAGTGAAACTTGTCTGGCCATTCTGACAATGAGGGGACATTGGATGGTGAACAGAATGAGGTCACTGAACAATAGAATCAAGCTAAGACTGCTGTTGATGTTGACAATTCCCCACAACACATTGATAATGGCCATCACAGTAGATGTAAGTGTGCAGATGCTATGCATGACCAGGTGTCATATGGTGGCTGCATACTCCTACAGGCAAATGAACATTCTTAGCAATGTGATGTATCTGACATCCATGCACTTGCCCATGCCATAGATCAAGTTGCACACCAGCTGCATGTGCTGCATGAAGGAAAGGAGTGCAGATGTTGTGAGGTAATGTCATCACTGGCTGCTCAAAATTAAAGTATGCTGTCTGTGGCATGGTCAGTAGAATCCCTGGCCACTATAGTACTACAACAGTGCTGTAGTACAAGCAAGGTTTTACATGTCCTGACTGTGCTTAACTGATTGCCACATGGGAGATGCAGGCCACCTCTCAGCAGAACTAACCATCTCCATCATAAATCAGAGTCTATGCTCCAATGTGCACTCGCTTCCACTTCTGGCCCATCTGCTGTGGTCCCACAAGTCATGACCAGTCAAGTTGCAGTCATGCTCCTTCATCTTAACATGGTATTGTCACCCCATCAGTCTCCTCTGTAGCTCAACCAGGGTAAAGTGTTTATGTACATGGTAGGGGCAGAGCAGACCACAGTGTAAGCCATCAGCATGAGCACCCTGGACTGCATTAGACTAATATAGACAGTTGGTCCACTATATCCAGTTCTCATTCCCACCCCATGGTGATGATTTCTGTGCAGAATACTGACAATGTCACCTGTCTGTGTTTGTTGACATGTCTGATGTCACTTGAGTCCAACAGTTTAATAAACATAGCTGACTCCATTTATACATTACTTTAACCATACTTTACAGTGATATATTTGGCTTATGATACTAAAAGTTCTGCATTATGTCCTGTGTTTTTCCCTTTTTTCATCTTATTATTTTGTAGAGATAGGAATGTGTTGCACTGATATGTGTCCCTTATTGTTTGCCATACAGCTGTACAACAATCTGAGTCTGTATGCATACCTGTGCCATTTGTAATCTGAGTTTATAATCCCTGTTGTGACAGATTTGTATATGTTTATAATCTTATATATTATGACTATGGTGTTATGTCTGATGCTCAGTGTGTACATCTAGTGGATAATTGCCATTATATGTGATCTGTGCTGCTGTGCTGAGGCTATAAGTGAACATCAATGTTTGATCTATGTATTCATGTATGTGTGGTTTCTCATGACTCAAATTTACAGTTCAGACACTGCCATGTTGCCTGGGCCTGCACTCTGTGTTGCCTATGCCTATTTCTTTTGCCCCCTGTGTTCTTCTGTTCCTCTTCTGATACCTATGAGATGTCATCTTCAGACATCTGAGGTTCTTGGGATAATTCACCCACACCTGTAGCAGAGAGACCACCATGTGCCCTAGTTAGTATGTTGTGCAGCATAGCACACACATTTGTCATCTGTGCTTTCTTCTCAAGTGTGTATTGCAGTGCACCCCTAGATGTGTCTAGACATCTGAACCTAACTTTTAGTACACTTAACACATGCTCTGTGGTGTTTCTGTTTTTTGCATGAGCTCTGTGCTAGGCCTCATCTGCAGGTATGGATGGTTCATGGTACAGGGTCATACTCAAGTAGATAACCACTGTCACCTGTTGTAAAGAGTAAAATCACATTTAGTTAGCATGGGTATTGTTGGGAGGGGTATCCTTACCTTACATCCTAACTGTGTTCCTGTACTTACCCAGTAGTAGTTCCTTGGGTATTTTACCTTGCAGGGATGCAGCCCTCAGTCCCTTTCTATCTATATGGCAGCATCATTGACACTTCCAGGGTGTGTTGCCATGATGTTTGTTATGCTTCCATCTGCTGCACACAAAACCAGGCAGTTCAGGGATGGCCAGCCCTTTCTGTTTATATGGTGGACTGCTTCAAGATGTAGTAGTGTCTTGATAAGGATATGTGCGCAATCAATTGCAGTGAGTACATGGGAGAAGTTGGCAATGCTGTAAAACTAAAACATTACAGTTCTCCACTCCACCAGGGTGGATGGAAAGTGTATGTAGTCCTCCACATTGCTGCACATTGCTGCCAGGAATTTGCCAGGATTTGACATGCAGCTGTCTGAGACACTCCCACAACATCTCCAGTTTGTCTTTGGAATGTCTGAGATGCAAGTCCACCCAGGCTGAGGCACACTTTGGTTTGAAGGGTGATGTGGTTTCCTTGACGCGTCCACACAGGCATGTGTGAGGCAAATATGTTGCAGAAAGCCTGCACCGGCTACCTGTCTAGGTGGTACCTGACAATTGCTTGTTTTTCTGACAACTGGTTTAGTTGTAACCTTGATCTGACTCTGGCTGGCTTCTAGGGCACACAGCCACATTCTTATTTATGGCTTGTGTCACTGCAGCCTGTTGCAGTTCATTAACTGTAGGTTGCATTTTTATGTTTTTTCTTTGGTATTGTTGCTGAATTCAGCAGAGTCCACTGTATTAGCTTCTGTTTACTTGAGGTCTGTATAGCATACACTGATGATTTTAGAAACAACGTCAGTGTTGCAGTTTGTCGCATTTAAGTTGTGTTAAGTGCGTATGATGGTTTTTGGAATCACATGGGCAAAAGTGGAATCCATAATTATCCTATGCTTCTTCTTCTTTTTCTTTTGTCTTTTCCTGGTTAGGAGTCACCATAGCGGATCACCTGTCCGCTCATGATTGGCAGTGGAGTTTTATGGTGTCGAGTTGCCAGCCCGGTGCCCAGCCTTCCACAGAAGGCGCACACATGCACGCACTCATGCCTATGGCCAATTTAGAGTGTCCAATCTACCTATAGCATGTCTTTGAGATGTGGGAGGAAACCGGAGCACCCAGAGGAAACCCACGTGACCACAGGGAGGACATGCAGACTCCTCACAGAAGGCACCCCAGCCGAGGATCGAACCGGGGAACCTCTTGCTGTGAGGCACGTAATTATCCTATGCTGAATAGCTAAATACTTGGATTGCTTTCAGTGTGTTTTCTGAAACTGTGTCTGCAGCTGTTACTCTGAGGACTTCCACTGGTGTGTTATGTTGTCCATAAATAACTTCCGTGAACTTTACAGAATTTGGCCCATTATGTTACTGCACTTGGATGTTGTAATATTTATTTCAGATTTATAAGTTCAAATTCCAAAAAATATAGCAATTCCTAAAATGGTTAGCAAACAGATTATTTTGAAATATTGGCATCAAGAAATTAGTGTAATTTTTTTTTTAATTTTCAGCAGATAGATAGATGATGCTAATGTATACACAGTATACTTCTTATGAATATGTTTTCTTTCTTTCTTTCTTTCTTTCTTTCTTTCTTTCTTTCTTTCTTTCTTTCTTTTTCTTTCTTTCTTTCTTCCTGGAGGTGAGGAGGGGTGTGTACTGGGTGAATGGGTTGGGATAATTTCGAAATTATTTCTGGTTGATATAGCAGTGAAACTGAATCATATGTTGGATGAATGGAAAAGTGAATAAAAATAAAGGGAAAATTATACAAAGTTATGAAACCACTCTTAATAATGAGCCAACTAAAATATAAAACTTAATGGTAGATTGAGCTGAATCTCAGACACAAGGTACCTGCCACGGTTATTCATGAACCTGTGTTAACACAGCTGACCTCTGTATGTGGTCCACAGCTACCCCTCTCATATGTAACATACAGCTGGAACAATGGTTGGTTGGCTCCAGTGTGTCTATGGACTTCCTTTTCCCACATTTCCTTCCATGTGAGTGTCACCATAAATACTTCTGTCCTGCATTGTGGATCATTGTGGTGCACATACTGTCAGAAGGGACTAGGGTGCTTATGAACAGCCTGGATTTGTGGCCAGTCCTTCTAATATACTGCATGTATTCTAGGCCACATTTCTTCAAAGACTGAGTGCTTCTCAGACCATGCACATAGCAATATTGTAATAAATTAGGTTTCAATTAGGCAACTGTCCATATAGCCATTGTATAGAGGCACAGAGGCTATGGGTATGGGTAATGTATTTCTGTTTTCTTTATCTTAAACACAGTTCTTGGTAAGTCAGCTATCACAAATAACAGTTAGGTTACTGCAGTAGAAATATTAATGACAAGTGCTTCAGTGATTCAGCCATGTCATAAATATGTAAGTATAGTATTGGCATTTACTTCTGAATGTCTGTACTACACTACCACACCATTTGCATCTGCCAATCATGCTCCCTATCACCTTGTACCAAGGGCAAATGCCCACCTTTGCCACACCTTAATTATACCCCTGTGTGTTGCATACATGTTTTACTCCTCCACAGTTAATGCCATATCACCTTTGCTTTTTTATTTAATGTTCTCAGCAGTACTGTGCCATTTTGTGCAAGTCTGCATTATCTGCATCTTATTTAATTATTTGACTGGATTTGTTTGAGCATGCCACTGCTGTTGTTTGAATTTATATTTAAATATTCTACTGTGCATATATGTTTCACGTGTATAACTTTTTTACTATGAATATAACTCTTCCTTTCTTTTCTATTTATTTATAATACATTTTTCATGTTCTGCTTTCTTCTGCATATTATTAATTTCATTTATATTTGTCGAATAAAGCTTAAGGCATATATAATATTTCTGCATACAAATGTTATTTTCCCAGTATATTGTTTTACTGATTTTATATTGTATGGGTCATCTTTATGCATTATTCCACTATTATGCAGTGTTATATGGATGACTATATGGTAAAGAGATTTGTTTGCATTGCAATAAATTTTGTTTGTTGCATAGCTACACTATGCAACAATGCCGTGCAACATGACTCCTTTCTCACTGAGAAAAGTTCAGTGTCAGATATACTCCATTGATTTTTATCTTAGATGTTGCACAAACACATGAAAAAATAAGCCATTTCCCCCAAAGCTTTGTGATGTAAGGGATAATAAAATGGTTAAGTACTAGAGGTATGAGGGAACTCCTCCCCCATATGGGAAGTACCAGAATGTTTAAACCACAAAAAGAAGGTATCACTGAAGCCAATAAACCGGACTTCTCTTTCAGTAAAATAACTTCTGCTGAAGTCCTAGATAGGACGAAAGCATTTAACCATGGTTTATTTATTGTATAACCTGATGTTTTAAAGTTATTTTACTGAAAGAGAAATAGATAATTTTACTGAAAGAGAAGCCCGGTTTATTGGTTGCAGCAATACCTGTTCTTTTTGTGATTTAGTAATTTAATATCGCTACATCTTTAAGGTTACAAGTGCAGGAATGTTTACAGTTTTGCAAAAAACAGATACATGTTTTCTATCTTGCAGTGGTCAGATTTCAATGCTTGACATCTGTTCATTCAAATTTTCTGATACCTGACTCTTCAGACAGGAAGCTACAGATTTAGCATTCATAAGAACCCTTACAAGACAATATAAAGAATCATTTTAGCATATCACATTCATTGTTAAAATAGTGATATGGGAACATACTTGTGTCACAAAGGTTGCCCTCTTTAAACATATTCTTGACAAAAGCACTCACATTTATTCAGTGGCGGCTGGTGACTTCAAATTAAAGGGGGGCTGCAGGAGACAGCTGAATGGGTGGGGCCAATGAGAAGGGGTATGGCCAACTAGAAAGGGGTGGAGCTATGCTTAAAACCACAACAACTGGAACTTTAAATATGCTGCCCTGGGTGCCAAACTGTCATTACGAGAGTCCAATCAAGACAAAATGAAGTGTAGGAGAAAAAAATATTTCAATGCATTGGCTACATGACAGTTTACTTAATATCTAGATGGAAACAAAAAGGTTGTGAGGCATGAAAATATAAATACCTTACTGAAATACTAGTCAAATCAAGTATAAAAAAACAAGCTTCTCCTTGAACTGCAGTTCTAATTATAACTTATATTCAGCTTTATAAAAGTACCAAGTAGCATGCTGAAAGTAAAAATCTCTGTGATACCCCCACTTGTAAAAATGTTTTTTATCCAAAAAAGACCTGCTGCTTGACAACAACTATCTACTTGTTTCATGGGGGAAAACATGATCAAAGTAAAAAGTGAACAGCAAACAAGAAACAAGCTCAATATAAATTGCTTAAAGGATTACTGCACAGGTTATGGACCAGATATGATAGATTAGCATTTTGTTTAGTTTACGGGTAAAGCCTGCAAAGATGATTGCAAATCTCCAACAAATGTAATGAGCTTCTGAAAATACTGTAATCCTGTCCTTTATTACAAATACTGTCATATGCATTTCAGTAAATAAGGCTTGTACATTATCTAGTTATGTAAATATTCTCTGCATGGCAACAACAAAAAGGCTTTCAGTGTTGGTAATTATATACCAGTATGCTTATTAAAGGTTACTTGCATCTTATACTCTCAGACAAGCTTACCCGATGGTCATTAAAGCATTGCTACTTAAACACAAAGCAACAGGGCACTGCAACAGCATGTATTTTCTGAATAATAAGAAGCATAGCTCAACAGTATAAAAATATGACAGAAAACCAGAACATTCTGCAAAATCAAGGACAGATGAAAAGCCACTGTCATACTTGTGTCTACCTTGGATGGGGGAATACTCTGCACACTTACACTGCATAACTGCTCCTTGCCTTGCTTGGACACATCCAGAGTCACTACATGGGGGAGTGGGATGCAACAAGTATGTTACAATTTGAAATATCTCTGGCTGATGGTGATGGCTCTGACACTCATACCTTTCAACCTCAGAGCAAGAAATCTGGACAAAGCCATACATGGAAGTGGGACACAGGCCCAAAAATAAGGACAATTTTTAAATATTGCTCTTATAAACTTAGAAAGATAATAGAATAATAGTAGGTCTTACATTAGTATGAATTTTCTGAAGGGTATGAAATCTGAAACTCAAATGTCTGCCTTTATTTTCTAACTTCAGTCTTTAATGATTTGCCACTAATTTGGCAGAAAACCACAATTTTATGAAAAACAGACCAAAAATGTGATGCAAAAGTAAAAAATTGCCACACAATACAACTGGGAACCTGTCAACAAAGGGACACCTTTTTAATATTAGTACTGCTAACTTGAGCAGCTGACAAAATAAGAGCATCTACATGCATTTCTGAAATGAAAGTAATCTAGAACTCTGATAATTACAGTTATTTATAATTGTAAACCATCCACGTTTTCTTCCAAAATTGCCATTTTGCGGAGGGGTTATTAGGGGGAGAGCAACATCTTGAGCTAAAATTGGGGACAGTTGAGAGGTTTGGAAATTTCTAATTCTATAAAGTGATTTATTTGCATGTACCTCTCAACCTCTTAATGCAGGAAATCTGGACAAGGCCAAATAAATATATTGGGGGGACATAAAAATAGTAATACAAATTACTCTTGCCTGAACTTAAGGCAGTTGATAGAATTACAGGTCTTGCTTTAGCATGCATTTTTCTGAAGGTTATAACGTCTGAAACTCAATGTCTGTTATTATTTAGTGACTTCATTCCTAAATGATTTGCCAGAAAAAACACACATTTTATGAGGAACAAACCAAAAATAAGAAGCAAAAATCTGGACAGTTGAGATGTATAGTTCAGCTGGGGCTGTCTTGAGTTTGCTGCCCTTCCCCCCTCACAAAATCATGGTTGAATGGAGCCTCCCCCCTGCAGCCATTCCAATGTTCCATTCCTTGGTTATTTTGCCCCATTTACCATAAACACTGTAATGTGCATACTGCTTTACTTCTGCAATGATTTGGATTTCATTTGAAAGTTTTATTTTGCATTTTACAGCACAGACCCTAATAGATATCTGCTAAACAAAGCAATGCAGTCTCACAACGAAAATAGACTTAGCATTAAAACGTCTCTGCCCTTGAAACTCACATTCATTGAAACAGCATTGAAACCCACATTCAAAGAAAATACATTTTGCCAGTGGTAGATGAAGATTAACTTTGGGCTGTTTTCAAATCATAGGCCCCCTGAACACGAAACATACACATGCTTTTTGATACACCTTCCTGATTGTATTAAATTATATTCTTTGTACAATACAGTACAGTTGTAAGAGGGCATTTTAAATTTATTGTTTTGAACATTTTTCCGTAAACAATGAAACAAAGTGCATGCACCAGTAATGGCAAAACTGCCTAATTCAGAACATTTCCATCATAAAAGTCTACTCAAATTTACATTTCCATCATTAAAGTCTACTCAAACTTCTACATTCCACCAGTATCAGTAAATATGCACAATCTCTGAAGAAGTAAAAGTCATCTCAATAATTCTACGTTAAAGAAATCTGTAACTAATGAAGAGGTTGCTGCTAGCAAACAACTTTATATGTCATTGTTTCATCTACAAATAGTGGTTGTTGCCCTTGAGGAATAAATTGCCCATTTTGTATTAACAAAATGATAAGCTAGTACTATTGCAGTAGGGAATGGATGGCAAACTGATAACAGGTTCATACTTACTAGATATCTTCACCAAAAAGGACTGCAGCATCCAGCCCATTTACAACACAGTATAGTATCAGCAATGCATCTACTTACTGTGGGAGTAGAACCCACAACCTTCTGCATCAAAAGCAAGTACACTACCTGTTGTGCTATTAACAATGCAAGTAGTCTCACCATAAGCAGTACTAAACTTTTGTTCCCCTGCAGCTCTCAGCTCCTTGTAAAATCTACTCGACACTCCGCTGTATCTCTGAACTTTGCAGTGCAAGAAATCTGGAAACAGCCAAAATTTATTGGGGGGGGGGGGCAAAAGCCCCAAAACCAGGGACACATTTTAAACATTGCTTGTATAATGTTGGAAGGTTGCTACAATAAAATGCTGTGTTACCACCATACATTTCACTGCCAAGTCTTGAACCCAGGGGAACCCTTTGCAAAACAGAGCAACATACCACTATGCCAAATCAGCTGTTTTTTGAAAGAGAGGAAGACTGAAACTTAAATGACTACCATTTAGTGAATTCAGTTCTCACCATAGCTGCCAACCTCTTAGCACAAAACACCTGAACAAAGCCAATAATGGGGGAATACAGCCCCCAAACATATTCAGTGAATTCAGTTCTCACCATAGCTCTCAACCTTAGCACAAAAAACCTGGACAAAGCCAATAATGGGGGAATACAGTCCCCAAAATGACAAATTTCAAATATCCATATTATAAACTTAGAAAATTGCTAGAATAAAAGGTCATGTACTTTCTGAAGAATATGAAGTCTGAAATTCAAATGCCTATTATTTTTATTTAACATTTGTTAACTAGGAAAGTCTGACTTGGAACAAAAGCCAATTTTCAGCAGAGCAGGGAGAAACACTCCAGACATATGTCTTTGTAAGATGGGAAGACATGCAGACTCCACAAAAAAAACACCCCAGCCAAGAATCAAACCAGAGAACCTGTAGCGTTCAGGCAACAATGTTACCAGTGCACCACTGCACTACTGACTTTGCCAGGAACAACAAACATACAGAAACCACAGATTTTATGAGGAACAGAACAAATATGATACAAAAAACCTGCTAATTTTTTTTACAAATGATGGTGGGTAGGGAATTCAGGCCCTTACTACCTGCACCCAAGGTACAGGGTTCAAGCCTGAATATTCTCTACCCATCACCATGTGTTCTCACTAGCCACCAGTATGTAGCAACTGGGGCATCACACACACACACACACACACACACACACACACACACACACACACACACACACACACACACACACATACACACACACACACCCTACCTCCATCAGATCTAAGTCCTCATCCTCTGCAGCAGATCTGATCCTTCATGGCAGCTAAGTCCTCCGTAGTGGCCTGAGTCTGTCCTCTGCAGCAGGCTGATCACCTGTCCATCCTCCATAGCTGCCCGCGCAGGCTTTTCTGGTTTCCCCGCGAGACGTGAATAGGCTGGAGCCTCCAGCCTGCAGGCGATGCAGTCCGGTGTTCTTCCGGTCTGTGCTGTTGTCACTACACAGACTTCTGGGCTGGCAGGGTGGAGTTCCCTTACTTCCCTATCCAGACTGACTAACACAGCAGTCTGGAGTTCAGGAATTAAGCACGCATGCGTGGACTTCCGGGATTCGTGAATTTTTTTTTTCTGTTAACTTTCTACAGTGGGGGGGACTCGCAATTTATTTTTCTTTTTACAGATAGGGGGGGCTGCAGTCCTGCAGTCCTATAGCATGAGCCACCCCTGCATTTATTTGGCTGTGGGTTAATCTTTGTTAACTAGGTAAGTGCCATTTGGCAAAATTGCTCATTTCCAGTATTGATACAGGAGACTTGGTTACACAATATCAAAACAGAAATGACAAGAATCAAACTGAAGTTT
Organism: Protopterus annectens; assembly: GCF_019279795.1. NCBI lineage: Eukaryota > Metazoa > Chordata > Ceratodontiformes > Protopteridae > Protopterus > Protopterus annectens. Next base: position 1,802,244,191 of record NC_056726.1, read on the forward strand.
AAATAATATACCTTTTTCATTGCTATCCAGTAAAGAGTACTGCTAGTTAGCTTTGTAAACATTTGATTCATTAGTGACCAACACTTTAAAGTCCAGTTAGCAGTTAGTACAACAGCAAATAAAATTCATTGTTTCATTGATATATCACTTTTAGAGGGGGGCAAGCCTTCTGCATCCCATTGCAGGAAGGTGCATCCCCCAAAACTCCTGGTACTTAAAAATACCCACTCTGAGACCACTGTACCTTTCAGTCTCTTAGCACAAGAAATCTGGACAAAAGTCTAAAATAATGGTGGAAAAAAAGCCCAAAATCAGGGACACATTTTAATTATTGCTCTTATAAATTTTGAAAGCTGCTAGAATAACGGGTTTTGTTTTAGCTTGCATTTTCTGAAGTGCTTGAATTCTATAGCTTAAATGTCTGTCATTCCTTAGTGACTTCAATCCGCAACGAATTGCCATGAAACCACATATTTTATAAGAAAAAGACAAAAATATGAAGCAGCAATCAGGACCAACCTGCTGCAACAGCTTTCTAGGTATAGTATTGTGTGACATTACATGTGATGAAATAATTTTTGTATATGTGCCAGGATATACTGCAGGGTACAACTGGATGAACTCAGACAAAGAAAGAGTGTCTTCAGCAGCCCAAACACGTGTACAGTAATACTGCTTTTTTGCAACTGGGCATAATCATACCCATGGTCTGCTTGATTTTGTGGACTTTCTATGGGTGTCAGGAGCCAGGTGTGCAGGCCATAACTGACATCACCTACAAGATGACACTATTAGAAGTTACCTCTCATAAATCATCAGTACAAATCATAGGTGTGCCATGTATGGAAGTCATGAAAACTGACTGAGTGGCCTGCACACACATTCTAGATGATACTCCGTGTGTTACAGAAAATCTAGCAGATGATGGAGTGATACTCTTTGTGATTCACATACCACCTTCCCAGTTCATCAGGTGGGGCCTTTATTACAATGTGGCTATAGTCTATGCCCTCAGTATCTCAGGGAAACTGTCTGTTTCATATAAATCCCACATGAAGTTGGCTCTCTCCTCTGTGTAAATGGAACCCACACATTATCCCCCACATGGAAAAGCATGTCATCAAGAACGTGATGAGGTATTTGGAGTCAGATGCCTGAGAAACCACCAAATGTGTCTCCAATAGGATGCTGAAAGTCCCAGTAGCTAACATATGTAAAGCCACACACATTCACCTTAGCATGGTACTTCTCAACCACTTAGTGTAAGAAATCTGGGTAAAGTCAAAATAATGGGGGACAATGGCCCAAGTTAGAGGCAGATTTTAAACATTGCTGTTATAAACTTGGAAAGTTTCTGGAATAGCTGGTTTGTGTTAGCATGCATTTTATGAAAGATATAAACTCAGATGTCGATCATCATTGACTGATTCAGTCCTTGGTGATTTGCCAGAAAACCACACATTTTATAAGGAACAGACCCCAGATATAAGGCAAACATTTGGAAATTCTGCGAAAATCTGGACAGTTGAGAGGTATTCTGAGTATCCACTTAGATAGGTGCTGCATATCTCCTATGGAGCTGCAGATGAGGTGAACACATGTCCATCATTTCTTGAATGGTCCTTACCTACATGTTACCAGTCCACAATGTAGGTGTTGTTTAGTCCATGAAATTATAAGTGCAGTCAGATGATATTGTATCTGTTGGGTAACATCATGCACTGTCACACTGTCAACTAAAACTACACTCATTTATATGGATGTTTAGATCATGGAGAAACTTGTAACCTTCAGACATTTGGCATAAGAGTGTCTTGCAGATACACATTGCTGCAGTAACCCCTAACACTGTTGAATGATTCAGGCAATCTGAACATGAGCATTTAGCCAGGTTCAAATATACAGCATGCACAGCTTCACTGTATTGCTTTTATTAATTTTATTTATTAGCATTGTTTAACCAAGATTATCTGAAAGGGCATATGTTGCCTCTTTTCAGCAGATGCCCTGGGAGAAAAGCTCCAAGCATAAATACATGTACATAAGGTACAAAAAGCAGATACAAAAATTACAACTGACTTTAAGCAATTTAGCAGAATGGATGTAAATAGAACACACAGTAAAACAAAGGCAGGCTTTTACAAAAGACAACAGAAGTTATCAACAGATAAAAAAGTGTAAGTTATGAATAAAATGCAATATACAAGTATAACAATGATTCAAAACAAAGAAAGTAGAAGGAAAGAAAAGAGAAAGTTATTTGCCAGAGCAAGTTTTTAAATGCTGAGGCCTGAGGCAAAAACTATTTAATTATTACGTTGGTGGAAATGATAACTATACAGCAGTGTGCAGGAGGAGCAAGGTAAGATGCCAAGTTTGAGAGGCAACATCAGGAAAATAAGCAGAGGTGGCAGCACAGATGGAGGTTGGATCATGCATTAGATGTGGCAGAGGTTAAAACAGATGATTAGTAGATGAGCTGAGTGAAAGGAATGTTGGAGAGGGTTGATTAAGAGAATGTAGGATTAATGTTTTTCAGAGAGGCTGTAAGGTGTCAGTATATGGATTAGGGGTGGTTAGAGTGAAACAGAAGGGATATGATGTATAAGGGGGTGAAAGAAGATGAAGAGAAACATCAAGGTAGTGAGCCAGGAGATGTTAAAGGAGACCAGCAAGGTGTAATAAAAATGAGGTGGGAGAAGAGAAAGAAGTGGTAAGGAAAGGAGAAATGAAAGTAAGTTGTTTAGGGATGAAGTATACTAGATATACAGACTGTAGATATATCAGTATAGTGTCCTTAGATAAGGTGAGGGATAGCATGGTTTAGAATACACTATGTAGATATGAATTTTGTCTAGCAAAGATGAATAGGAACACAGTCACGTATTCATTGGGTGTTATTTTAATTGATACTTGAACCATTTCACCTGAAGTATTTGTTTAAGGGCGGTGGGGGGGGGGGGGTATGCATTTCTGAATCACCCCTCCATCATGTTTGCCTCATTAGAATATACAGAATTGCTTGTTTTAGTAATGTTGCTCATTACCATGTAATTACATGTCTATTAGCATATACCACACCCAATCATGTTGCTTGGTCTGAAATGTCACAGAGCTTGTGATGTGTCAAGCCAATCAGCATGACACATCACAGAGCTTGAATATGAACCACACCTGCCCTGCACATGGCAGCTTGTCATGCAGATTCACTTATCACAATGTGGCAAAGTTTTCTGAATCTGGCCTAGTGCATACATTTGCAATTACCCATTATAGTGATGATCACAAAACTGAGAGTAGTACCCTGCTGATCATTTTAAGTATGTCCTTAGTGACAGTACTACTCTAGCTACTTAGGCAGTTTATCTTTCACGTTTAAATATTTGAAGGAAAAAATGTATTTCTTGTAGCAAAATGATAGTTGATTACTACTTATTTTATCTTGGCCCTGATTTCAGAATAATCTTTTTTTTTTTGTTTGTTTCTTTTAATGGTAGTGCAAACAATGCTTTTAAATGAAGCTCACACTTCAAATAAGGTGCATTGTAGCATGACATATGTTTATTCAACATTACTTTACAAATATGTTAATGGTGTCTTTTTGTTTTTTTCAGGCACATATGTATATATGTTTATAGGTTATATTTTGTTTTATTTGTACCTACCTGTGTTAGATTTATCCACTAAATATCGTAATAATGTCTATTTTCTTTTTTTTTTGTTATATATCTGCAAATCAATAAAACTGTGTTTAAAAAAAAAAAAAAAAAAAAAATCAGTTATGTAGGCATTCAGACAGCCGACTTTGATTCTCAGTTTGCAATCTGTTTCAGATAATGTGTTGCTTTTACTTAATGAAGAACTATTTTCCTGTTTTCCTTTACTATAAAGAGACTGGAAGCATAATATTTGATACATCTGGTCTGGCCAGTTTATTTTGCTCTCCTGCCCACATCTTTTACTTGTTTGTTTTTGTTTGCTTTTCTTATTCAACAGACTAAAACTACACTCATTTATATGGATGTTTAGATCATGGAGAAACTTGTAACATTCAGACATTTGGCAGGCTCCTGATGTAAATTTCTGTATTGCAAGATAATTAGTGTTGGTAAGGGCAGTTTCTACAGCTGTAGCAGAGTTATATACACTGTACCTCTTTCAGCATATTTATGTAGACAATAAACAATACAGCAGAGTCAGAGCCAGAAAAGTGAGTATCCTTCCATTCCACATAACTCCCCCACATACACACACACACACACACACACACACACACACACACACACACACACACACACACACACACACACACACACACACACACACACACACACACACACACACAAAATGAACTATAAAATTAATGTATTTTAAGAATAGGAAATGTTTCCTAGTTTGTGCCATACACGATTTAAAATAAACATATTGAGGCCTTGTTTGCCCGATTATTATGATGCTTGCAATGAGTTTCTTATAGTGAATGAATACAGTCCAGTAACTCTGTATCAGTCACAAAACAGAGTTTCACAGCTGTGTTTTTGATTTAAATATCTGTCATTCAATGAAGGGAGCTATTTGAATACTCTCTGTCTCTCTCTCTCTGTTATCAAAACTCCCTCGAATTTAAAAGTCCCAGAATGCTTTTGTACTACCAAAGTTACAGCTGAGTGAGATGAGTTTTCATTCTTGCAGACCATTACTCTTTTCTCCATGATTATGCAGCAAAGGAATCAATATACTTAATTAAAAGGGAGTGAAGGACAACGCACCCTGCATGAGGGGGGTTCATGAGACTTGCCTTGTGAAAGTATTTTTCTGCTAATGCTGTTCACAGTTTTTGGTGGATGCATTATTCTTTGAGTTTCTCTCATTTATTTTACTTTTGATGGGTTAATAGTCAACTTCAGACTATATTGATTTCAGTCTTATATATGGGCATGAGTTTTTCCATTGAAGCATAACTAGTGGTACTGCTGACTGATTATTTTGCGATCGCAGCAGTAATTATGGTTTTGAACAGACTGAGGGTTCTGTTGTATCAAATAATCGCTTCCTGCTAGCACTCAAACCATACAAAACCCTGATTGTTACAGCGCCAGTTCTATTAACAGTGGAATGAATAAGTCAAGTGCAAACAATTTACTTGATTAATGTATTAAAGCTTGGTAATGTAGCATGTCAATGAGCAGTGCATTATATGATGCTCAGCCCTAATTCTGATACAGCAGTGGGTCTGGTAATACTGCTCTTCAGCTGCTCCATACAGTGACAGGCCACCTTTCAGAAAAATATTAACCTACCCTAAGACTGTCCTAGGGATTCATTAACAAGCATGTACATTTAATGTCAAAGGATACATGACTGGCCATCTTAGAGCTACAAGCAGCACTGCTTATAAAATTTGCAAGACACTAATACATTTCGAGTTGTACCTGTTTGGGGCAGTGCAGTGGTGCAGTGGTTAGTGTTGTTGCCTTACAGAAGAGGTTCTCCAGTTCACTTCTCGGCTAGGATGCCTTCTGTGCAGAGTCTGCATGTTGTCCCTGCATTTGCATGGGTTACCTCCAAGTGATCTGGTTTCCTCACACATTCCAAAAACATACATCTGGACTGTTTCTCATCAGGCCTCTGCTGAAAATGGGCTCTGTCCCAGTTGGACTTTCCCAGTAAACAAATGGTAAATAAATAGTGGTCAGAAAACCTGCTCATAGATTAGTGGTAGGTTAATTGCCCTTATAGTTAAGCCTAGCCAATTATCCCATGTGGGAATCAAACCTTACAACTTGTGTATGTAAGGTAAACACCATAACCATTATGCCAGTCATCTAACTCCCACCATTCTAGCCGCCATGTTGAGGTGCAGTTGGCCTTGAACATACAGTATAAGTACCAGATGGTAAATAAGCATAACCTCAGTAAGCAAGTACTCACAAACAGTATAATACCAGCAAGGGCATCTTGGAATACATAAATAAGAGGTGGGGGAGCATAACAAGAAACTGATTGTTATTGTCACATTGTCAGCCTAGCTATATAGAATTTTGTAAATAATTATGTCATTTGAGAATATTAATATGATTTATGTAGACGTGTGACAGAAGGAGATACTGCCAGCACAGCTATATGATTTTTTTTAAATAGTTATATGTCATTTGTGAATATCAGCAGGATGCAATTGCTTATGTTGCCACCATATTAGAATTGTATGTCATATTGCATAGACATGTGCTGAACTTTTATGCACTATTGTAACAGTTTAGATACATATATTTTAAAAGGAGATTAACCTGTAAAACTTAAGAATAGTTGAGGTTAAGTTACTTTATAGCTGGACCATAAACAAAAGATGTTATTTCTCAGTTTCAGTGCAGTAGCAGACACAATGTATAGAGCTAGATGTTTTTCGTATTGTCTTGAAAGAGAAGTAATTGCTAGGCTTGAGATATAGAAGTGTGATATTGTTTTATGACTTCCAAGATCTGCAAACATCTGAAGGCTATGTATTTTCACAGAGATATGTTAAATGTTACCAGCTGCAGTTGGTTGTTTTTGAACCTGGGAACTGAAGTCAGGTGACAAAAAGTAATGTTATACTGCAAGTATCCCAGCAGTAATATTTGATATTAATTTAAGAACTCTCTGAGAGAGATAAAAGGAGACAGTGCATTTTGTATTTTGTCTTTGACCTGGAAACATTCACTTTCACCACATCTGCACTTGCCTTTTTTTAAGTAAGTTTTTAGGGTATAGTAACTCTTTTAGATTCTGATAGGAATATAGTAAAGTATACCTTAGACATTTTCTTTATTTGTGAGACTGTCCTGCATTGTTGTTTTAAATATTTCCTGTGATTTTGAACTCTGATGTAACTGATTACTTACTGAGTATTGCCTTGTTCTTTTATTATTTATTATTAGATATATTTAAACCTTTCAATTGAGGCTGGTCTGTTTAGAGATATTTAAGCTCTTTGAGTACTTGCATATCTATCTGATGACATTGTGCAGGCCACTCCTAAATAGCCTTGCTCTTTGTCAGACTACCATTTGGATTAATAATAACATTACACAGTAGGACTGGACACCTACTGCAAAGGGCCTTAAAGTACCTGATAAAGAGTGGTGGGTGGCAGTTGTAACTACCTTATAGTCTGGGCAGAAGGGGGCATAGCTAGTAAACCTGTGTTAGCCTTTCCCAGGAGAGCGTGTGTGTGTGTGTGTGTGTGTGTGTGTGTGTGTGTGTGTGTGTGTGTGTGTGTGTGTGTGAGTGTATAAATCAAATCGCAAAGTGTATGTGTGTCAGCTACTTGGGCAGAGACACAAAGCACTGGTTGGACAGAGAGGTTACTGGAAATTGTGGATTGGCCACTCAGCTGAGATCTCAACCATATAGCTCTGCCACTGGGGATTCTTATTGGGGATCTGGAGAAAGAGGGAAAAACCAGCCCCTGACTGACTGTTATCTCTGTGTGCTCTTAAGGGAAATTGTACTTTACTGTGTGAGTACTTGTCATCCTCCTAGTGTATACATTCCCCACTGTTGCCAGTGGTGAGGACTGAGGCTCCTTGATTACTGTGCCAGTGCAGGGATGTAACACATTAATTGTTTGGCAGTAGTGGGATATCCACATCATATATTAATTGGCTTGCATGGTGTGGATATTGAATTCCTGTAGCCTGTAAACAGTGGTCACTGAAGGCATTTGTACTCTCAGTCAGCCACACAGTGAACATTCGGAGTTTCATATCACAAATTTTTTTTTTTTTTTTGTTAGCATAGTTAGTCAGGGAGAATAGGCAAGCATGTCAGCAAAGGAGTATAGCAAGCTGACAAGGAGCCAGTTGGTTGGAATGTGCCAGGCTAAAGGACCGGTGCATGCCAACCTGACTAAAGCAGAAATGATTGGAGCCTTGGGCACAGCTGTATTGCAGACCAGCAATCAGGACAGTCAGCCTGGCCTTGGAGATGTAAAACTCTCAGAAAATGAACAGCTCACCCTTTTCTTAGAGGACTTAAAATTCCATCTAGAGTTAAAGAGACTTGAACTGGAGGCCAAAGGTTTGGAAATAGAAGCAGCAGAGAGACTAAGATGTCTGGAGGCTGAGGAAAATGAGAAAATGCGACATCTGGAAGCTGAGGAGAATGGGAGGCAGAGGCAACATGAAAAGGAGATGTTGACTCTTTGCCATGGAGGTAATCAAATCTCCAAGCATGTGTGTGTCAGCTACTTGGGCAAGGACACAAAGCACTGGTCGGACAGAGAGGGCACTGGAGATCTTGGTTTGGCCACTCAGCTGAGATCTCAACCTTATAGCTGTGCCAGTTGGGAGTCTTACTGGGGATCTGGAGAAAGAGGAAGAAACCAACCCCAGACTGACTGTGATCTCTGTGTGCTCTTAAGGGAAATTGCACTTTACTGTTTGTGTATTTGTCATCCTCCCAGTGTGTACGTTCCCCACTATTGCCAGTGGGTGAGGATTGAAGCTCCTTGATTACTGGGCCAGAGCAGGGGCATCACAGTTTTCTCTAAATATAGTCATGTAAACCTCCCTATCACTATCATAATTAAAAAGAACAGCAGAAATAGTCAGGGCCACTAAGGGACAACTGTACATAACTTTCAAACTTAAATGATGGCATAAGGAATGAGTGTGACTCTATCACACATTTTTCAACATGAAAAGAAAGTGACACCTGTAATTATTGTAATTAAACATTAGTAAGTATAATTCAACCATTTTCCACAAGGTTACCATACTAAAGAAGGAATTGAAAGGGACAGAAGTACAGTGTAACAAATTAAATGAAGTTCATATGTAACAGGGACAGATGACAGGTAAGATAACAGTTGACAAGATAAGCTGACATCCTTCCTTGATTGACAAGATAACTTGATACAGAAGGGGATTCTATTATTATGCAATGTCATATGGATGATTATATGGTAAAGTGGTTTGTTTGCATTGCAATAAATTTTGTTTGTTGTATAGATACATCATGCAACACATTCTGCAGTCTAGCATGACTCCTTTCCCACTGAGAAAAGTTCAGTGTCAGATACACTCCATTGATTTTTACCTTAGATATTGCACAAACACATGAAAAAATAACCCATTTCCCCCAAAGCTTTGTGATGTAAGGGATAAAATGGCTAAGTAGTAGAGGTGTGTGGGAACACCTCCCCTACATGGTAAGTGTAGGAATCTTTACCCTTCTGCAAAAAACAGATACATGTTTTCTATCTTGCACTGGTCAGATTTCACCGCATGACTTCTGCTCATTCAAATTTTCTGATAGCTGACTCTTCAGACAGGAAGCAACAGATTTAGCCTTCACAAGAACCCTTATCAAGACTATATAAAGAAACATTTTAGCACATCACAGTCATTGTTAAAAATAGTGATATGGGAACATACTTGTGTCACCTTTAGGGAACTTCAGTGGCGTTATCATTTTAAAATTAAACAAATGCAGTAATTTACATAGAAATTAGTTGATGTTTAGACAGCCATATGGGTTAAACAACTTTAACCTTTTCCTTGCCTTATATGTATTAAAAAGCAAACTTAAGATGTAATGGCAAATTACACCCGTGTTAAAAAGGGTACATATTGAGAAGATTGATGCACACCTATTCAACCTTACAGTCCCTGTAGTTATACAGTGCATTAAAAAGGACCTAACACATAGAACTATCACTTGGAACAGCATATAAAGAGAAAAATAGGCTGCAATGCACAGTTACAGCTGTCTAACTATAACATATGGGCGACATATATAGTTGCGAAATGAGGTACATGGTCAGGTGACATATATTAACATGCAAGTTCTTCAGGGTAGCAGTTATGCAGAGTCACCCCTTTGACATCTTGTTTGTGTGTGTAGGAATGTCAGTATATGCCTATGGATATGATCTAGGTATGTGTGACAGGAAGACCACACATGGATAGTTAGAGCATGGAGGACACAATCCAAGGACATTTATATACTAGCAGTACTGAGTGCTACATGGGAACTGTTTCATCTGTCATTTCAATATGATTGCAGTATACAGCATTTTAGTAGTATAATCATTAAATTATATGTGTCCTTCCTGCAGCAGCTGCCACACAACACACATTTAAATGCAGTCTGTCAAAGTGCACCTGTGAATGCAGCAAAGCATCATGTTGTAAATCACATCTTGTCTTGAAGTGAACTTTTCTGAGCACATTTGTAATACCTGCATAACCATAACTCACAAACAGGAACAACGTTAACATCAGTTAGTAGAAGAACTGTTAGAATGTTACATTTCCCATAGAGCAGCTGAATACTGGCCTGTAACAATGTCGGTATCTTCTGCGATTTGGTCACTATTTCCATTGTTCAGAAATTAGCAAAGCCAAGCTACCTTACCCTAATTATTATCAGTTTATGACAAATAACAACAAATGACAATAATGATTCCATAATATTAACTACATAACATGGATTGTGTAAACAGAGTGCACCTAATATATCATTATACATCATTACACTTGGCATGCATATGAGGGATTACAGCAATGAATGCTTAAATATCACCTACCCACTGAAAAAAACATAATAAAGTAACTTAATACAGGTCCTATCACACTTTGTGACCACTTTACATCATGATGCACATTAAAAAAATGATGAATAAGCCATTCTTGCCTTTAACCACTATATTGTGAGCAAAATGATAAAAGGCATACATCATTGGGGTTGAACATATGCAATTCACAGTCCTGTGCACTAGCTGATGACACCACACAAAATGCATAACACAGTTGTCATACAACACACACTTGAATGGATAACCTCAGTATTGTGTCGCAATGTATATGCCTCCCATTAAAGGGACTACAATGATTGTCCTTTCTCTCCCAATAGTACATTTTTCTACTTCAGAAGAAAATCCTACCTGCAAGTGTTCTCTGGCATATTCAGTAGTTACACCTTGTCAGACTTGAACATCTGCCTAAGAGCCTCATAGAGCTGTATATCAAATATTGATGCTGCAGATATAGTCATGCCTGATGTGTCATGAAATACACACTTGAAGAGATTATATCAGTAGTATAATAGAATGGTTATGACTCCCCTAAATATCGTCTTGAGACCTCAAACTGTGACCCTATTAATGTTCACAAAACTGTGAGTCTGCCAATTTGTCATGATTTGAATAAGCCACGCCTGTCTGTGAATAGTCTGACAGGCATACATTACCAAATTCAAAACCCTATCTATCTAGTTCCACAACCTAGAAAGCTCTGTATTACCTGCTTCTGCCACATGAGGCAGGTGTCAAAAAGGACATATTTAAAGGTTTGCACTAAGTTGAATAGTCATGTATTGCATAAAACTTATTTTGTTAGCTATATCATCATTTTATTTATTTTATTTATTTATTTTATTTATCATTTGTTGACCGGGAAAGTCCGACTAGGTTCCACAGAGCCTGTTTTCAGCGGAGGCCCGGGGAGAAATTCTCCAGATGCATGTCTTTGGAATCATCTGTTGGGTAAGCCACTCTTGCCTGTCAGTAGATTTGAACACCTGCCTATTTAAGTCAGCCTGCTATAGAAGTTGTCGATATTTGCAATAATTGCATGTGCCGCAGGGGAATTCTTACCACAAAGGTCATAGAACACATGAATGAGATGACTTCACCAATGTGCAGAAAGACCTCTGTTTGACTTGAAAGGGATGGAAAGATTTTGGGAGAATTCCAAATAAGACAGTGTTTCATGTCACTACACACACATTATGTTGATCTTTCTGGAGCTGAACAGCTGCCTAAGTCCACAATCTAGATGAACTGTGTATCAACTGCACATGCCAAAAGTAAAGTATTACTGAAAGTGTAGCAAGAACATATTTGAAGGCATGACATTGTCATTGTATTGCAAGTCATTTGTGTGGCTTAAAAGTGGATGAAAGAGTAGCATGACACCTCTCCCTGTCTCAATGTCTTGCTGAATTGGATGTACACACCACATCTGTTGGATAATTCAGTCATCTCTGTCACTGTAGTAACACACACTTACAATAATTAGAGATTTCCAGATATGAACATCTGCCTACATAATTCATCAACATAGAGAGCATTGTAACAACCTCTGATACCACAAGAAAAGTCTTGCTGCATGTGTGACATAGGACACATTTGAATGGATGTCCTCGACAGTGTGTTGCAGAGCAGACGGCTGGATTAAAAGGGACTGGAACTGATGGGAGAGATGTACACATCAGATCTGTGGGTGAAACCAGTCCTAACACTAGCGTCCCATGCACACATTCCTACTAGTCAGGCACTGCTGGATTGAACACCTACCTATCTAAGTACACAAGTCAGAGTACATGGCATCAACTAACAAAACCACAGGAAATGTCTGATTGCACATATGTGATAGCACATGTATGCAGTGTTCATCACATGTTTGGGTAAAAAGGCAGGCAAAACAGCAATTTGATGAGCCCAGTGCATGACATGCTGCACAAATAAGTCCTTTATTGTGGTAGTGTGAATGACATCTAGCTGTTACACATTACAGTGTAGTGATCATGTGTATAATGGATTAAAATCACAGTTGTCAAACAGTGGTGTGAAGCACAAGCATTCCTGACTGTTCAGCATAGGATCATTGTATGCAAATCTTCATTTGCTGGTGTGTCATTGTCATTATTTCTTAATGTATGTACAATGTGCAATGTAAATGCAAAACATACATGTCAAACATATGAAAACACATTACTTTACACCATTCAGCAAGTATGTGTCCAAAGGACCCACACCATTGTACATAATTACAAGTATAATGTGTTGGAGTGCAAACATAATTCAGAGTATGTAGAGGTTAAACTGCATCAAAGTGAATTCATATGTTGGCTGCAACAAACTTTTAAAGCATACAGATGTGATACAAGTCATTGGTATTCCTTTTTTTGTAAAAAAATACTTACTGAAAAACACAGCTGACAAGCTCATTTGTAAAAATGATGGAAAATTATTGATACATGGGTAATTATTTTTGAGTTTTTGAACTTAGAATAGAAATTAGCAGTGGTCCCTAGTGTTCCATTCCAAGTGTTGTGCAAATAAGAAGTACAGTCATATACATGGTTTTGATTCTGAGACATTTAAAGACAGATGTGTGTCATGTTTTTTGTTATCAGTTAAACATGTGTCATTATTATAGGTTCATAGGAGATTACTAAGCTAATGGCCCAAGAACAGCCCTTACAAGCCTAGCTGGGTCTACCTGACTTTACCAAAATTTCACTTACCCAAAATTAAGAGGATCAAGACAATAACAGTGAAATTCCACAACACTAAACATTTACATTACCAGAAGTCAGATCAACAAAACACCAAGTGTGCATATCATGCAGCATTAAGAGCTGTTGAATGGAGATTGTGGTACAGTGATTATCAGGAAATGTACCCTTTTCCTCACTGTAGTGCAATCTTAGAGTTGGTAAATATAATTGGCAGGGGTGTGGCAGGTGCAGGTTCCCCACATGAGGGTGCAGTGGGGCAAGCCCCCTACAAAAATGTAAAAAAAGTCACCACTCCCACAAGAGGAGATAATATACTAGACCTGATCATCACAAACATGGGGACAAAATGCTCCACACTGGAAGTATACCCCTCATTGGGGAGATCAGACCATAAATTAATCTCACTGGATATCCACATCCCACCCCCACCCCCTGCACAAAAGACCACAGTGAAGAACTTCTCAAAAGCCGACTTCACACGTCTTAAGACTGAAGTGGTATCCTTCAAGGCCCCTGGGCCAGTGGAAACCACAACTCACACCGCTGAATCCTTTATAAATGCCTTCTATGGGCACCTTCAAGAATGCATGGATCATGCAATCCCTAATAAAACCAAGACCCATTCCCCCAAAGGCAGGCGCCCTGTCTGGTGGACCCCAGCCATTAACAAACTTTACAACAGGAGGAGGAAACTACTACATGACAGAGCAAAATCCCTAAAAGGGAAGGCATCTCTGATCAGTACTAGCAAAAAACTACGATCACTCATAAAATCATCCAAGGCCAACTTTGAGAGAAAAATCACAAAAGACACAAAAGACAATCACAAGGCCTTCTTTAGCTATGTTAGAAACCTGGGTGGAAACTCCCAGATATGCTCAGAGTTAGTCCAAAATGACATAAAATACACTGAACCCACAGACATTGCCAACATTCTGGCAGACAGGTTCAGTGCAAATTTCTCCGCCCCCTCCCCCCCAAAAGGAGAAATATCTATCCCAGCAGAGTGTAGCCTCCCTAACATCTCAGATGCGCAGGTGAGAGCCGCCCTCTCCAAAGCTAAAAACACAGCATCAATGGAACCGGACGGTGTCCCGGGCTGCATGCTACATGAACTCCAAGAGGAACTAAACCCGCACATAAGGATGCTGTTTAATCTTAGCCTTACTACAGGATACATACCCAAAGAGTGGCGTACAGCAACAGTGGTCACACTCCACAAAGGCGGTGCTTCTACGGACCCTGGAAATTACCGCCCCATAAGCTTGATGAGCCTGGTCTGCAAAGCTATGGAAAGGATCATTATGGAACTCATAAACAAAGACATTGGGGACCTACAGACATTGGATCCTACCCAATTTGGCTTTGTCAAGGGCAGATCCTGCCTTTTGAACTTGGTCGACTTTTTTGAAACGGTCACTAAGGCCATTGATGAGGGTAAGGCAGTTCACATAGCCTAACTTGACCTTGCAAAAGCCTTCGACACAATACCCCACTCAGGCATCATAGACAAACTCACCAGCTTAAATGTAAACCCATATGTCACAAGATGGGTTGCAAACTGGCTCAAGGATAGAACCCACAAGGTCAGAATTGCTGGAGCCATGTCAGACTGTAAGCCAGTCACAAGCGGTGTCCCACAGGGCTCAGTCCTGGGACCCCTCTTGTTCGGCATTTATTTTTCCGAGGTGCAAGCAGACATAGGAGGATTGTGGCTGACAAAGTTTGCAGATGACTGCAAACTGGGTGCCATAATTGATACTCCAGCAGACACAAGCATCCTTCAGAGAGGCCTCATAGAAATGGATAATTGGTGCCAGAGCCATGGCCTTAAACTGAACGCCAAACATGTATAGTCATACCCTTTGGGAAAAACAAGGTACCCACAAATTACCACATAGGTGGTAATCCATTAAGTACAGAAGAGGTAATCAGGGACCTAGGGACCCAAGTTGACAGTAACCTCTCATTTGACACTCACATTGCCAAGGTGGTTAGGAAGGCCTTCTATATTGCCCACCTTATCATGAAGGGATTCACATCTAGATCAAGAGAGGTCATTGTGCCCCTGTACTCTTCTCTTATCAGGCCCATGATTGAGTACAATGCCCCATTTGGGATGTATCTTACCCGACACCTGCAGCAGTTGGAAAGACCCCAAAAGTTCCTCACCAAGAGGATAAAGGGTCTCAAACATATGTCAAATGCTGCTCGGCTGAAGAAATTCCAGCTCTATTCAGTCGCATACTGCCTACTCAGAGGTGATCTATGCCTGACGTACAAGGCCATGTCCAATCCGGCATTAATGGACATGCTCCACCTCAGAAAATCCAAATCCATCAGAGCCACGAGAGCAAGAGATTTGAACCTCAACACAGAAATAAATAGGACGTGCTGGAGGGACAGATTCATAACCCAGAGGCTCCCTACACTCTGGAACAGAATCCCAGTCCATGTTAGGCAGAGCCCCTCACTAACTCTCTTCAAGAGAAATCTTGACGAGTGGATGGGAGATCGTAGGTTTACCCTGGGGGTCATCTCTGTGTCACTACTAGACAGGGGCACAGTAAACTAAACCCTAAATGGGCGTAGTATTCTCATCCCAAGGGGTGGCGAAAGCCACACACACTCTGGCTAGGCTTATAAATGCTCTAGGGCAGATAGCCTGGTACGAACCTATGAACCTAAGGGTAAATTTTTGTTTTGTTTTTCTGCAGTTGGTTTTTTGTTAATATGACATTTGGTAATGTAAACATTTGGTGTTGTGGAATTTTAGTGCTTCCATTTCAGTCTTCTGAATTTCAGGTAACTGAAGTGTCAGTAAAGTCAAGTAGACCCACCTAGCCATATTTAACACAAGTTTTCAAATCTGTAATAGTTAGGTGAGTGACGATTACAGGGTTATGAGTCTATCTTATATTATCTAATACCGGCTATCTCTGTCCACGAGGGACATGGATGCCACACCAGGAATAAATTTACAATTGCTTATCCATTAATCTAGTTTGCATGTGAAGAAGGTCAGAGAATGGCTTTGCTTCACATTCATTTTTTATTTCAATTATTTATCTGTCTTTCATTGTGCTTATATCAAAAAAGTGCATTTTGCCTATTATTGTCTGTTGTACTGATTTACTTTATCTGAATTCATTATCTAGCTAGCTGTTGGATAAAGAGGTATATTTTTACATTCTAGCAAGCACGTTTTTTTCTCATCAGCATCAGTGGATTTTCCTTCTAGTGCACTGGGAGGTAGCTGGTCTGTCTAGGTTGAGGAAACACTTGAGATTTCTGTGTGTAGTTTTACTGGCTGGAGAGCTTATTAATCAGTGCATTTAGTACCTTTAGAAATGTTGTACAGTTGAGTGGCTTTTGTCTCATTTATACAAACCAAAGCACTTTTACTAAATAATTATACTTTTATGAGCTGTTTAAGGTACACAGTTGTATCCATATCTTTAAGTTTGTTGGAGCACTTCACCCTAGGCACTCTCTTACATTGTTTTTTCATTAGGAGGACTGGAATTATTCATTTAGTGGCTGTAGTTGATTATCTGGTCTTTCTGAGCTGGGAAACCCACAAAAGGGCTCTAAGTATTTTTTTTTTGCACTTCGCTTATATATTGCGACTGTACTTCAGCAGTTTAAAAAAATAACTGTACTGTTTGCTGCTGCTTGGCACTATGTTTTATTACTACATTTGTTGCACTTTGACTGTATTTCACACCAAATGCTGCTTTTACTTAATTTAAGAAAATATCTGTTTCTGCTGTTTTATTCTGTTGCTGTTATTAATTCAAGACAAAACGTGCTGCTCTTCACAGTGTTGCTTATTTAGTTAAAAAAATATCCTGCTTTTTTCTTTTTTTCTATTGCATTTTTATTGGCCATAGTTTAGACTGGATTCAGACTGGCTGAATTCAGTTTATTTTTAGATTGAGCACTAAAAATCAGGGCAACGTGTTTTGGAGAAGCCCCCTGAACCCTCATGGCAGGAATGTACAGTAGGACTATAACTGAAGGTTACTGGTTCAGGACTCAGTTTGAGCTATTTCATTGGTGCAGGGCTCAGTTTGAGCTTTTTCATTGCTTTCTTTGTATTAGTTGCTTTGCTCTTGCTTGCTCGTAGTGCACCATCATGCACCAATGTGCAAAGAGGGTAGCTCTTGGTGGTTATAGATGCAAAAGTGCCAATAGAAGTATTTTCCCATAGAAGCGGCTGCTAACTAGCACAGCAGTTCTTGAATAGCTCTCAGTTGTTCAGTGAACCACCCAGCAGATTTTTACCTCTTACCTATCAACATCAGACCCTATACATCCCCTCTCTTATACACCTCCTACTGAACAACCCATAGGTTAGTCACCCTAAAACAGCTCCCTGTCTGATACTCCCATCTTTTTCTCCTTATCTGCTGAGATACCATGTTCAAACCTTGCATTATAGGCTGTCATATTCCCTCTGTTACTCCTGCCAGCCTGGTGGACATGGGTTTTTGAGGCAGTGTAGCCACTGCCTCATGCACACTGACAACCCCTTGCTCCTAAATTACTCAAGTACAATTTGCAAGAGATGCTGCTATACTAAGAATCTGGAATCACTGCTGTCTCACTCTCAGTACAGCAACACTGAACAGGTTGTCAACTCACACACCATGACTCCTATTCATAATATGCTCCCAACACATAAACCTTCATATGCAGAGGTACTCTCCAAAAACCTACTTAAACATCAGAGACCTGCAAAACACAAACATGCTATATCTAATACAACACACAAAGCATCCAATACACATAAAAAACTAGGACCTGTGTCTCACCAAATAAGCCCTTAAGGCAGTGCACAACTATTCCAAATGTTTTAGTTATAGGCGACTCTTTAATGAGACATACAGATTCCCCACTCACCAGGTTAAATAAAGAGAAGGTTCCAGTCAGCTGCCTGTTTGGTGCAAGGATTCAACAGATCACACATGCACTCATGTCTCTCAACAACAAGTACTGTTGGTGGGAACAACTTGAGGCACACCTATCTGGACTATATGAAGAGAGACATCATTGAGCTGTCTGATTATGTGTCCCAGGAGGGTATGTCCCTAGCTTTGAGCAGCATTTTACCCTCACCTAGGATGATACTACAATATAAACAGAAAATTATTGACTTAAATAATTGGCTAAGTTTCTGGTGCCATTCTAAGGGGATCCAGTTCCT
This sequence comes from Protopterus annectens, assembly GCF_019279795.1. Taxonomy (NCBI): domain Eukaryota; kingdom Metazoa; phylum Chordata; order Ceratodontiformes; family Protopteridae; genus Protopterus; species Protopterus annectens. Next base: position 1,802,262,687 of record NC_056726.1, read on the forward strand.
GTCAGCCTGGGGTGACATGGTAGATAGACCATGCTGCTTTGCTAGAGATGGCCTTCACCTGGCACCTCTAAGCTTTTGTTGGCTGGCTAAGGCACTTGCCTAACCCATAATGCCTTTTTTAGGCAAGGTCACAACAACAAAATTCCTGACATGAAAATATCAAACACAAAGAAACTAAGGGTCACACTGCTAAATGCTAGGAGTTTAAATCAGAAACTGCACTCTCTGGAAGCACTCCTCTCCCTGGAAGATGTTGATGTCTGTGCAGTCACAGAAAGTTGACTCAAGACCATAGAAAGTACCCCAGCCTTGCAAGGCTGCAAAGCTTTCCACACTTTCAGACCACAAATTGAAGGTGTGCGAACCAAAGGAGGTGGAGTATCTATCCTCATTAAAGATAATTACACCTCCAGACTGGTTAGACAAGAAAACTCTGTGGAGCTACTCCAAGTCCAAATTATCATGGGTAAGATCCCTGTTCATTTCATTGTCAACTACAGGTCCCCTTCCATGAACCAATATGCCCACACAGCTTATTTAGACCTACTTGGGACAGTTAAGATACAAACTAACATCCATTACTTGGGAAACATATACAACTCCAAAGTCATTCACACAAAAGTTTCTGGACTTTGTTAACTCAAATGCCCTGGACCAAATAGTACACCACCTCACAAGGGGCTCCAATATTATAGATTTAAACCTAGATTCTATCATTGCTGGAGCCTTCCTGTGTCCTGACAGAGTGCTCTTCAAACTATCTGGAGATATACAGAGCTAAGTATATTTTTCTGGCACTTCAGAGTTGTGCACTGTTATTTTTGCTTCACTGTATAGTTTTTCAGATCTCTGCTGAAGGTGTTGTTTTTCCCCACTTTCCCCTATTTCTCTGTGTATTAAGTTGGTATAACTGGTTTTACATCCTGTGTGTTATCTGACTATCTCAAGGATTACTTGCATAAAATTGGACCCTCTTAGTAACAGACTGCATATCATTGCTGGAGCCTTCCTGTGTCCTGACAGAGTGCTCTTCAAACTATCTGGAGATATACAGAGCTAAGTATATTTTTCTGGCACTTCAGAGTTGTGTACTGTTAATTGTTGCTTGACTAATTTTATATCATTGCTGGCTGATGTCAGAGTTGTGCACTGTTATTTTTGCTTCACTGTATAGTTTTTCAGATCTTTGCTGAATGTGTTGGTTCCCCCCTACTCAACCTCCATATTCCTGTCTTGTTGTTTAAATTTGGAGGCTTTTGCAGTTGCCTGCCCCCACTGTAGATTTGATCTGGGGCACTCCCCTAGTCCCATCTCTTTACCTCATTCTACCTAATAGACTCCTTCTGCACTTGTTTTGTCATTTTTAATTTAATTGCATTTTTAAACTGTTTGGTCTAACATTGCTACATACTCAAATGTGCTAGCTTGCACTGCATTTGAATTGTTTTTACTGCTGTTTTAGCTACTTTTCTGTATAAAAAAAATCTAAGCCTGTTTCCTGCCTTTCCTGCAACTAGTATAGTCCAGATTCAGATTTGCTGTATCCAGGACTGTATGTAAGCTTCTGAGCCCCCAAGCTTTCTGTGTTGGAGGGAAGCCTTCTAGCTTATCAGTGAGAGTGTTAAGCACTAGCTAACCTATCTACCACATAAGGAGTGGTTCTGGCCCAGAAATTGTAGTTATTGGCCTTTTTGGCAGTTTTTCCATCTCTCTCAACTTTCTGGTTTAAAAACCTGCATTTACACTTGTTTCCCCCCTTTCCTGTAACTAGTTTAGTCCAGATACAGATTCTTAGTTTTAGCACTTGAATTTGCTTATTCGTGATCAGCACTTGTTCAGAACTTGTTGTAAGTACTAAATAACCTACTAATTACAACATCACTCAAGCTTCCTTATTACCTAAAGGAAAACAGTTTTGGTACTTACTTTCCTCACTTGCTTAGAGAAAAACAGCTCTTGTACTCACTTTCCTCACTTATCTAGAGGAAAATATTTTTTTATTCAGGCATGTCCAAGGGTCAGCTCCCAGTGTTCCCTCCCGTCTATCTGATGAATCTGGGCATCTTGTGGCAATGTAGAAATTGCCTCGTACACAGACAACCCACTCCTCCTACCACTCAGCTCTACAGCCTGTGAGAGATGCACTTATCTAGCCAAATTGGAGGTAAAGCTCTCTCCAACCAAGACTGAATTTGACAGTCAAGAGGAGAAGGTAAACACTTGCACCACACCACACTCATCACATAGTCTCACTAAATCTACACCACCAAAATCCACACAGAGAAACACAAAAACATTCACAGAGGCTCTCAATAATAATCTGCTCAAGTAACAGAGACCTCCAAAGCAGAAATGCAAGCAACCTCCACCCCCCCCCAACACAACCCAAATGACACATAGCTACTCAATCACAGCCAATAAGGCAAAACAACGTACCCAACACACTAGTCATAGGTGACTCTATAGTCAGGCACACTGATGTCCCACTCACCAGGCTAAACAAGGAGAAGGTTACTGTCAGCTGCCTGCTGGGTGCCAGGATCTGCCACATAACCCACACATTCAGGTCACTCCACAACAAGTAGAAATATGACTTTGTCATTGTCCATGTTGGTGTGAACGACCTGAAATGTACCTCCCTGGACTACATGAAAAGATACATGGAAGAGCTCTCCGATCTTGTAGCCCAGGCAGGTATGACCCTAGCTCTGAGTAGCATTCTGCCATCACCCGGAATGATACTGCAGTACAAGGGCAAAATGAGTGACTTCAACAATTGGCTAAGCTTCTGATGTCATTCTAGAGGGATCCAGTATCTGTCTGCCTGGGATGATATGGTCGACAGACCACGATGCTTTGCCAGATATGGCCTGCACCTGTCACCCCTGGGATTCCGAGTACTGGCTAAGATTCTTGCCACCCTAATAGTGCCTTTTTTAGGCAAGGTTCAAATGACAAATTAACCACCATAACAGGAACAGGCAAGCAAAAACTGAGGGTGATGCTACTCAATGCTAGAAGTCAAAATCTCAAAATGCACTCACTCGAGGCACTCCTTAAAATGGAGAAAATCGATATCTGGCAGTGACTGAGACCTGGTTCAAGGCTCCAGAGAGCACCACTGCACTACCAGGCTATAACTCATACCACAGTTTTCGGCCATGTAACCTGGACCGGAACACCAAATGTGGAGGTCTGTCCATATTCATTAAGGATACCCACACCTCCAGGCTAGTTGCTCAGCATAATGCAGCCGAGGTTATCCAAGTGCAACTAACTCTGGGCAAAACTGCAATCCAAATTGTAGCTTGCTACAGATCCCCCACCATGCCCCAGGATTCCCACTCCTCTTTTCTTGATGTACTGGAAAATATTAGGGTTCAACCAAACACCCTAATAATGGGAAATTTCAACTACCCCACCTTTAACGGGGAAAACTACTCATGTACCAACTCCTTAGCTCAACGCTTTATGGAATTCATAAACTCCAATGCCCTGGATCAACTTATCCACACCCCCACCAGCGGCAACAATATCTTAGATCTAGTCATTACCAACATGAGTGACTGGTGTTCCACACCTAAAGTCAATGCCTCATTGGTCCGATCCGGCCATAAGCTAATTACCCTAGATATTCACATCCTGCTCCCACCCCCGATTAAGGAAACCACAGTAAAAAATTTCTCCAAAGCCAACTTCATGCTTCTTAAGACAGAAGTGGTGAACATCATGACACCCATGCAGATGGACAATACAGTTATGACTACTGAATCCTACACAATTGCACTTTATAAGCACTTACACGAGTGCATGGATCATGCTATCCCAAACAGAACCAAGACGCTATGCTCCAAAAAAAGGAAGCCAATCTGGTGGTCCCCTGCCATAAACAAACTGTACAACAGAAGGAAGAAACTGTTGCAAAAGAGAGTAAAATCCCATGAGTGGAGGAGCTCCCTGGTCAGCCTCAGTAAGAAGCTGCGATCCCTGATAAAATCCTCCAAAGCTAGTTATGCAAACAAAATTGCCACTGATTCTAAAGACAACCACAAAGTATTCTATAGCTATGTCAAGAATCTCAATGGCAACACTCAGATCTGCTCTGAGTTACAGCACAATGGCACTAAATATACAGACCCAACTGATATTGCCACCATCCTGGCAGATAGGTTCAGTGCTAACTTTACCCCACTCTCACCCCCTAAACAGCCCATCTCTATACTGGAAGAATGCAAAGTTCCTGTAATCACGGCTGCACAGGTAAAAACCACACTCTCCAAAGCCAAGAACACAGCATCCATGGAACCAGACAACATCCCAGGCTGCATTCTACACGAACTACAGAATGAACTGGCACCCCACCTAAGTACCATGTTCAATCATAGCCTCACCTCAGGCTTTGTGCCCACTGAATGGCACACAGCAACGGTTATCCCACTCCACAAGGGGGGAGCCACCATGGACCCCGGGAACTACCACCCCATTAGCCTAATGAGCCTGGTCTGCAAGGCCATGGAATGTATCATCATGGATCTTATAAACAAAGACATTTATAATCTCCAAACTCTGGACCCCACCCAGTTTAGGTTTGTAAAAGGCAGATCATGTTTCCTAAACCTGATAGACTTCTTTGAAGCAGTCACCAAAGCCGTAGACAAGGGTAAGGTGGTTCACACAGCCTATCTAGACCTTGCCAAGGCTTTCAGCACCATCCCCCACTCTGGAATTATAGATAAACTCACTAAACTAGGTATAAATCCCTATGTTGCAAAATGGGTTGCCAACTGGCTCACTGACAGAACCCACACTGTGAAAGTAGCAGACTCCAAATCCGACTTCAGACCAGTGACAAGTGGAGTACCACAGGGTTTAGTCCTGGGTCCTCTCCTGTTTGGTATCTACTTCTCTGAAGTACAGGCTAACACAGAAGGTCTTTGGCTAACGAAGTTCGCAGATGACTGCAAACTAGGAGCCATAATCGAAACTCCTAACAATGTGGACATCCTACAAAAGGGCCTCACTGAGACAGATGCCTGGTGTCAAAGCCATGGCCTCAAGCTCAATGCCAAAAAGTGCATTGTCATCCCCTTTGGTAAAAACTCTGTACCCATGAAGTACAACATAGGCAGTAGTATACTTAACACCGAAAGTGTGATAAGAGACCTTGGGACGCAGGTGGACAGCAGTCTCTCCTTTGATAATCACATCACCACAGTAGTCAGGAAATCCTTCTATGGGGCACACCTCATCACAAAAGGTTTCTCATCCAGAAAAAAAGAGGTCATTGTTCCCCTCTACTCATCACTCATTAGACCCATTATAGAGTACAACACCCCTTTTGGTATGTACCTCACAAGACATCTACAACAACTGGAAAGGCTGCAGAAATACCTCACAAAGAGGATTACTGGCCTCAAACAGATGCCCTATGCAGACCATCTCAGAAAACTCCAGCTTTACACTGATGCATATTGCCTACTCAGAGGTGATCTCTGCCTAACATACAAAGCTATGTCAAACCCAGAGCTTTTGGACATGCTCCACTTAAAGAAGTCCCAATCCCTCATAGCTACATGCTCTAGGGACCTAAACCTTGTCACCACAATAAACAGAACATGCCGGAGGGATACATTCCTGTCCCAGAGACTTCCCATACTCTGGAACTACCTGTCTAAATCAAACAAAGCTCTTCATTAGTACTCTTCAAGAAAAATCTTGATGATTGGATGGGAAATAGGAAATTCACCACGGGGATCATTTCTGTGGCTCTGCTCGACAGTGGCACAGGAAAATAATTTTCTTGGGTGTCAAAAGCCAGGGTACCTTTTTGGCTGGGCTTGTATAGGCCCTAGGGCCAATCGCCTAGTACCTACCTATGAACCTGGTCCTCACCAATATGAGTGACCGATGCAATGCTTCAAGTTCAGAGCCTGCACTGGTTAAACCTAACCATAAATCAGTCATTTCTGAAATAGCAATAACACCAGAACTCCCCGAAGGAGAAATCAGGCTAAAAATCTTTGCCAAAGTTAATTATACTCTCCTAAGGGAAGGAATAATCGACATCCAAGCTCCAGTTTCCACAGGTGGTATTGACTGCTATATTGAGGTATACACTGATGCCCTGTATAAACATCTACACAAATGTCTAGACACAACTGAGCTGGATAGGATTAAAGTAAGTTTCTCAAGAAAAAACAAACCATCCTGGTGGATGTCTAGTGTTAATAAATTATACAATAAGTGAAAGAAGCTGCTGTGTGAAAATACAAAAGTGAGATCCCAGAACTGGAAGAGCACCCTCCTCAGCCTAAACAAGCAAGTAAGACAACTCATAAAATGTTCATAGAGCAACTATGAGAAAATTTTAGCAACCATAGCCAAGGATAACCATAAGGCTTTCTTCAGCTATGTCCACACCCTAAAAGGTAGGACTCAGATATGTGCTGAACTAATTGCAGATGTCATCATATACACTGACCCTGTGGAAATTGCAAACCTGCCAACAGACAGGTTTGGCGCAAATTTCACCCCCCCATTCCCCCAAACCATATTACAAACCATGTCTTCATCATCTCCTCCTCCCTGCATCTCGAAAGAGCAAGTCAGCAATGCTCTCTCCAAGATTAACAACACAGACTCCATGGGACCAGATGGCATTCTAGGCTGCGTTCTTAATGTTCTAAAACAAAAGCTAACTACTCCATTAGGCACTTTATTCAACCACAGCCTGAGTACTGGCTTTGTCCCCACTGAATGGAAAACAGTGACTGTTATCCACCTTCACAAGGGCAGCTCAACAACAGACCCAGGTAACTATAGACCCATAACTTTAACCAGCCTAGTCTATAAGGCAATGAAACAAATCATCATGGACCTCATAAATAATGATATAGGTGACCTCCAAACCCTGGATTCATCCCATTTTGGTTTTATCAAGAGCAGATCATGCCTGCTATACCTGATGGACTTCTTCAAGAATGTGACCAGAGCCATAGAAGAGGGCAAAGCCGTGCTGCATACAGTCTATCTTGCCTTGGCCAAGGCCTTCAACACTATCCCACATTCGGGCATTGACAAACTAACCCAGTTGAATATCAACCCCTATGTTAACAGGTGGGTTGCAAACTGGCTCACAGGTCAACAACACTGAAAGTAGGAGACTTTACCTCCACCAGTAGACCTGTCACCACTGAGGTCCCACAGGGGTCAGTGCTAGGCCTGCTCATGTTTGGCATACACTTCTCAGAAGTCTAGGCCAACATGGAGGGATTGTGGCTAACCAAGTTTGTGGATGACTGCAAATTAGGTGCTGTCATTTAATCCCCCAGCGATGTCAGCGTACTTCAAAAGGGGCTTACACAGACCAATTACTGGTGCCAAAGCCATGGTCTTAAACTAAATGCTAAAAAATTTCCTTTGGTAAAAACAATGTCCCTACTGATTATAAAATAAACAATAATACCATATTGTCCCTACTGATTATAAAATAAACAATAATACCATGTTGTCCCTACTGATTATAAAATAAACAATAATACCTTAAATATTCAGTAGTGAGAGACTTGCGAACACAAGTTAACTGTAACCTCAACTTTGACCACCATGTGTCTACTGTGGTGAGGAAGGCATTCTATGTCACTCACCTGATTAGCAAAGATATCGCCTCAAGAGCAAAAGTGGTTATAACCCCCCTGTACTTGTCCGTCATCAGGCCTATTATTGACTATAATGCTCCTTCTGGTATGTACCATACCAGACACCTGCAGCAGCATGAGAGACCTCCAAGAAAATTCAGGGTCTCCAGCACATGTCTTATATGGACAGACTGAAGGTGCTGTCTCTGTACTACTTATAGGTGACATATGTCTGGTTTACATGGTTATCTCTGTCCCACAACTAATGGAAATGCTGCACATCTGTAAGTCAAATGGGACTAAAGTCACCTTTTCCAGGGTCCTCAATCTAGCATGCGACATAAACAGGACCTGCTGGAAAGACAGATACATCTCTCAGAGGTTGCCACTCCCCTAGAATAGGCTTCCAATCCATATCAAGCAGAGCACCTCTATGACCCAATTTAAGTGCAACCTGGATGACTGTATGGGAAACTGTAAATTTCTGCTGGGGATTGCCCTGGCTTCTCTCCTGGACATGGGTAGTCCTTGCTAGAAAAACTTTGGGCATTGATTATATATTTCTCATCTAGTATTATATTGGGTTTTAATGGCTGGCTTGTAAAGACCCTCAGGTCAATAGCCTAGTAACATCCTATGAACCTATGAACCTTTGAATGGGAAGCTTGTTCTAGAGAAGGGGTAGTCTCTGAGATATGTTATCTATCTCTCCAACATGATTTATTTATGTAAGAGGCTAGGTTAAGATCTCTGGAATGAATGCAGTTTGATCTACAAATGTGTAACATTTCCATCAGGGTTAGATCGGAGACTGTCTGTAGGCCAGACACACCTCTCCCATTAGTAGTCTTTAGGATACAGAATACAGTGATAGGGTTTTTAATCTTTCTGCAAAGGACTTATTTTCTATACTCTGTATCTTCCTGGTGAGAAACCTCTGGGGTCACTGTTTCAGATGCCTGATGAGGTACATGCAAAAGAGTGCATTGTACCCAATTATTGGTCTGATGAGGGCCGAGTACAATGGAATTACAATAAACTAAATGGGATCAGTTGAACACTTACCAATGTGGAGGGCACTGGCGCCGAGCTGATCAGAGATTCTGGGGACCGTAATCCTTGGTAAAAACTTAGAAAAAATAACTGAAAAAAACTCGGACTTTTTGGGCTGAAATTGGCTTACTTTTCTCTACTTGGTCTTAATCCTGTCTTGCCTCTAGGCAGAGTTAAATAAAGCATTTATGAATTCAATTCTCTGCACAAACAGTTGTTTTAACATAAAATAAATTAAAGAAAATACAAGTTCCAAGTTCCAAGAAGCGTTTCTTTAATCTTCGAGAATAGCAGGACAGATGAGCGCTGGATTGATCATGACATTCATGTAACATTCAATTTATATTCATATACAGTAGATATAGTAGATCCAGGGTCTGTTCTCATATCACACGATGTAGCAAGGTGTTAAAAAATTCATATGTAACCAGACGTATATATAGGTAGATGACATTTCATATTTTAGTGTGCACAGATTCATATCTTAATGTGCAGTACAATTTTTTTATTTATTTAAACTTCTCACGTTTTTGAATCATAATCACCTAAATGTATTTTAGTATTCAGTCTTGTCAGTACTGAAATCTTCCCCCAATTTTCGTTGGTGGTAAAAAGCTAAACATTGTGACTATGTGGACCCTTTCGGGTCCATGTTCGTATATAATATATCCCTCTTTTTAGATAAAAACGAATTTAGAAAAGCCTATGTGTCTGTTAAATATGTATTGACTTAATTATTTCTGTTTGTATTGTAACATAACATTATCGAATGAGTAAGTAAGTACATAGATTCAACAAAAACAAAGCACCAGTCCTTAGAGGTAAAAATAAATAAACCAACGGTTGGAATGAACAGCCATTTATTCACATACACATAAACGCCAAATGTATAAAAAATAAGAGTTTTCGTCTCCCATGGACTTCATCAGATAGAGTAAGGATAAAGAATAAAACAGCCCTCCTTTCATTTTATATAAACCCCTCGCCTTTCCTTTAATTGAACAATTAACCCAGTGCAAACTCACTAACAATCACAAAACACTTACTAAAATTCTATTTGGTTTGTGTGTAAAATCCTACTTGATTTATACATCATCATTTTCTTTCAGCTGTTCCCGTTAGGGGTCACCACAGCGGATCACCTGTTTCTATTTCTTCCTGTCCTCTGCATCTTGCTCTGTCACACCAACCACCTGCATGTCCTCTCTCACCACATCCATAAACCTTATTTTAGGCCTTCCTCTTTTTCTGTTACCTGGTAGCTTCATCCTTAGCATCTTTTTCCCAATATACTCAGCATCCCTCCTCAGCACATGTCCAAACCAACGTAATCTTGCCTCTCTGGCTTTGTCTCCAAACCTTCCAACCTGGGCTGACCCTCTAACATACTTATTCCTAATCCTGTCCACCCTCATCACACTCAGTGCAAATCTTAACATCTTTAACTCTGCCACATCCATCTCAAACTCCTGCCTTTTTGTCAATGCCACTGTCTCCAACCCATATAACATAGCTGGTCTAACTACCCTTTTGTAGACCTCCCCTTTCACTCTTACAGGTACTCGTCTGTCACAAATCACTCCTGACACTCTTCTCCACCCACTCCATCCTGCCTGTACTCTCTTCTTCACCTCTCTTCCACGCTCACCGTTGCTCTGAACTATTGACCCCAAGTATTTAAACTCATCCACCTTCGCCACCTCTACTCCTTGTATCCTCACCATTCCTCTATCCTCCCTCATTCACACACATATATTCTGTCTTAGTCCTGCTGACCTTCATTCCTCTTCTCTCTAGAGCATATCTCCATCTCTCCAGGGTCTCCTCCATCTGTTCCCTACTCTCACTACAGATCACAATGTCATCTGCAAACATCATAGTTCAAGGGGACTCCTGTCTGATCTCGTCTGTCAATCTGTTCATCACCATTGCAAATAAGAAAGGGCTTAGTGCTGATCCTCGGTGTAACCCCACCTCCACCTTAAACGCATCCGTCACTCCCACCGCAGACCTCACAGCTGTCACACTACCCTCGTACATATCCTGTACCACTCTTACATACTTCTATGACACTCCTGACTTCCTCATACAATACCACAACTCCTCTCTAGGCACCCTGTCATATGCTCTCTCTAAGTCTACAAAAACACAATGCAGCTCCTTCGGACATTCTCTGTACTTCTCCATCAACATATAATCTTTTAATTAAAAATATGTTAAAAAATGTATATGTTAGTGAAAGCCAAGTTTAAAACCACAAAATAAAAATTAAATGCTAAAATATAAATAGACATCATAATATACAAGATTTTTGAGACAACTTGTTACCGAAGAATCAACCAAGCTAATCCACCCTGTTGCTGGTCAAGACTGCCATCTAGTGGCCAAATCCCTGTATTATACCTACAACTTAGCAGCCCTCATCTTCAAAATTGGAACAATGGATATGTGTTCATTAAGACCAGGAAATTCACCGGCCTCCAGTACCAGCTGCCAATAAAGTTCCCTAACTTCGATTCTGGTCTCCCAGGGGCCACCCCGGGGGTCCTTTTCCACCTTTTCCAGAACAAAAAAATGGCATCCTGCATCTGCACATGTCAATGCGTGTTTGTATAGGGCATTGTTACTGTCCTTGTTTTTAATGGCATTCAGATGTTCATAAATTCTTCTCTTAAGCTTACGTGTAGTCTTACCCACGTAAAATGCCCTACAGCTTTTACACGTGGCAAGATACACCACACCTTCACTATTACAATTAGTAAATGAATTAGCTCTAATGTTCCTGTCCCTCACTTCAACATGCACACTCCCCTGATTCAAAATGTAGGGGCATTGTGCACAGGTACCACATTTGTAAGTACCCAGCCTCCTATGGTTATGTGGTTCTTGGCTGCTATTCTCTAAAAGCTCCTTGATATTCTTTCCTCTTCTATAAGTAAACTGTAATGGGTTTCTAAACAAAATATCCAAGTCTGAATACCCTTTAAACTTTTCTCAGTGCTGATTAATAATACCCCTAATTCTATGGGTATCGGTGTCGTATTTCATAACAAATGCCCCTGTAGGTGCTATGTCCCCCTACTGTTCTGTTCCATTCCCTTTATCTCTACCACTTGTACCTATAGTGTTTTCACCATGGCCCAAAATAGGGCAAAATCTCCCTTTCTCTCTTCTAATACTTCTATCATAGCCTCCTCAATTAAATCTAAGGGGTACTTCCTTCCCAAAAACATGTTTTTCAGCTTCAAACTTTCCTTCTCGTAATCTGAATCTTTGGATGTCATCCTACTACTACGTATGAACTGACACCTAAGGATACTCCTTTTTTGTTTAAAGGGGTGTTGACTAGTAAAGTACAGGTAGGAGTTAGAAAAGGTACTCTTCCTCTAAACCCTTGATTCAAACCCCTGACTCTCCTTCACTTTCCTCAGGGTTACATCCAGGAAATCCATCTCTTGATGTGTGATAGAGTATGTAAATTTTAAAAATTCAGTAGTGTGGTTTAAATAGTGCATGCATTCCATCAATTTAGCCTCTGTGCAAATATCATCCAAATAATGCTTGTGATAATTCCAATACTGTGCGTATTCAGAGGAAAAGACAAACTTTTCTTCCCATACCATAAGAATAATATTTGCATACGTGGGGGCACAGCATGCCCCCGTCACTACCGCTTTAGTTTGCTTAAAAAATTCCCACTCGAAAAACAGGAAATTATACCTCAGTACAAGTTCCATAAGCTCTAAACACACGAAGAATGCCTTCCTTTCCAATTTTCCATAAGTGTGCAGAGCCTCCTCAAACCATTCCATCCCAGTTTGATGTGGAATCACATTGAACAAATCATGAATGTCTAAAGTCACAAAAATAAGTGAGTCAGTGTATAAATCCTGCTTAATACTTCTAAGAAAGTTCCAGGAGTCCTTCAGGATTCCCCCTGCCGTGGTCCAAATCCCTTTGAGTTTTAGATCCAAGTATTTGGCCAAGGGATACGTTTTGGAACCTGTCGCCGCCACTACGGGCCTCATGGCGGGGGTCTTGGGAATTCTTATGAACCTTGGGGATTCCAAAAATGGATGGAATCCTGGGGTGGTTGGTGGTTAAATACCTGAAAGTGTCCAGATCAATAAGTCCATCTTGAAGCTCTAAGGGGTCCAATGGGAGACATTAGGCTGCTGGCTGCGATAGCCAATATAGCCAATCATAAACTTCCAACGTGTATCATTGGGAATATATTTATTATTATGCATTGGACACCTTAGAGCTATATCCTTACGCACTTATTGGTCATAAAATGCCCTTAAGTCATAAGGAACAGGCCAATCATTGGCCCAATCATCCTGAACTCTTAAGGAACAGATCAATCATTGGCCTAATCATCCCAGGGTCCGTTGACAATGAAGTGACTAGCATGACTAGTGCATTTTACAGCCGGAATTTAAAATGGACGTCCTTTGTTAAATACAGTGACGAATAAGTATACCAATAAACAGCACCACCAAATCTAAAATCGTTATTTAACATAATCCTTCCCCTGAGACTAAACACAATCTATGTACTTACTTACTCATTCGATAATGTTATGTTACAATACAAACAGAAATAATTAAGTCAATATGTATTAAACAGATGCATAGATTTTTCTAAATTAGTTTTATCTAAAAAGAGAGATATATTACATACGAAAGTGAACCCGAGAGGTTCCACATAGTCGCAATGTTTAGCTTTTTACCACCAATGAAAATTGGGGGAAGATTTCAGTACTGACAAGATTGAATACGAAAATACATTTAGATGATTATGATTCAAAAACGTGAGTAGTTTAAATGAATAAAAAATTGTACTGCACATTAAGATATGAATCTGTACACATTAAAATATGAAATGTCATCTGCCTATATATACATGTTTGGTTACATATGAATTTTTTAACACCATGCAACATCCTGAGATATGAGAACAGACTCTGGATCTACTATATCTACTGTATATGAATATAAATTGAATGTTACACGAATGTCATGATCAGTCCAGCGCTCATCTGTCCTGCTATTCTTGAAGATTAAAGAAAAGCTTCTTAGAACTTGGAACTTGCATTTTATTTAAATTATTTTATGTTAAAACAACTGTTTGTGCAGAAAATTGCATTCATAAATGCTTTATTTAACTCTACCTAGAGACAAGACAGGATTAAGACCAAGTAGGGAAAAGTAAGCCAATTTCAGCCCAAAAAGTCCGAGTTTTTTCAGTTATTTTTTCTAATAGAATTACAATGTCTTTTGATCTGGATGCTATGCCCTTACAAGAGTTGTGACACATAGAAGGACTCTCTCACCACTGTGGATACATGGTGGTTGACATTCAGATTACTATCAACCTGAGTACCCAGATTGTGTACCACTGGGACTACTCTTGTGAGGGTTGCTGTCTATATTGTAATTATCTGGGATATTTGCTTTCCAAAAGGGAATAATTATGTATTGTTTTGCATTTAATTTCAATCCATGTCCTGGCACTAATCATTTGTATGTGTTAATCCTTTCTGCAATATATCAGTATTGTTCAGGGGTTACAGAGGGTATATCTGGCATGAAGGGTGTGACTCCTACATCCTCTCTCCATTGTTTGGACACAGTCAGTATGCTTATGCATACCTATGACATGGAATATCCATGTACATGACCACGATCTCCCCTCAGCAGCGCACCATGCATGTCATTGGTGCAACATGCCTAAGGAAGGTTTTGCAGCATGAAACCTTGCAAAACAACACGGATAATGAATCCGTGTAACGCCAACAGTATACCCATATACCTGTCAGCTCATTAACCTGACTGAAAGGAATATCAGAAACATTACCATAGCTGTGTATGCAATTATTACACTAATTTGGATTTATTATTTCTTTTTTTTTATATGCATGTTTGCACGATATGCTGGTTAATTTACCTATGCTTACTTCTGTGTACCCATGTATCAGACATGTACCAGACATCTAAAAATAAAAACTGGATGCTTTCAGTTCTTTTAGCAGCATACAGTGAAGCTGCACTGCACTTACAGTAGCACCTTCTCAGTATATGTGGAGATACATGAGTTCTCTTCACTACTTTTGTGGTGAGATAGATTGAGTCATGATCTATAGTGTACTAGGTCCCAGGTTTGAGTCCTGGTTATTGATACCTTGTATATATATATATATATATATATATATATATATATATATATATATATATATATATATATATACTGATGTGAAACTGTGTTAGGTAACTGAAACATCTGTTCACTTTAAGTTCAATTATTGTTACATTTAGAAAAGGTGTGTGATGCTAAGAATTGCTTAAACATGGGTAATGTTTTTTTCTTTGTTTGCGCATTGCTAAGCATCACTTAAACATTGATTTTCCATGTTTGCTCGATGCTAAGTGATGTAGTGTGTTTTTGAATGTTTCAGTATAATGAGCAATGGCAAGAATGCATACTATTTAAAGGGCAAGTGGCTGGAATTGCTCAGTATTCCTTGGAGCCTAATCTTTTGTGGGGGTATGCCTGTCATGGAGGAAAGAGTGTGCTTTCAGGCACAGCGTTAGGGAGTTCAAGAGTCTAGGATTTTTAGCAGAATCCTGGTACAGCAACATGGACCCCAGCTGCTACAGGGCAACTATGTTGGGTCAGAATGCAAGTCTGAGGCATGGGATAGTTTGGCCAGGGACCTGACCAGTGCAACAGGTATCCCCTGCACTGGTGAACAGTGTCATCACCATTATGACAACCTCCAATGAAGAAAGAGGGGTACTTTGGATCAGTGGATCCAAGAGGCACAGGCAGGGAACAACCCATAGATATATAACTATATATTCTAGTAATTTATAAATATACAAGCTGAATCTGTACAAAACTGGTATGCATAATGTTTTTCCTCTCTTACCACAGCCGCAGAACAGAGGGCTTGCAACATGTAGTTCCATGCAAGGCATTTGGCCAGGATGAGGCAAGTGGGTGGTATGTAAGAAAATGAATGCATAAGTTAATAATACAAAAACTACACATATTGCAGTCTTAACAGTCATGTATGAAATACCTGGGACATCATAGACTTTTGTTAATGTGTCAGTGCATATCTGAACTGTAAAAGCAAGTAAGCATGCAGTACTTTGCAGTATACTTTCCAACCATTACTAGATGTTGTTGAATATGTAGATTAACAATCAATGTTGTGGACCGCTCATTATCAGAAATATGCTGTTGATTGCAGTCAATAACTGATTAGGATAAACATGTATGTTAACAGAAGTCCTAGGCAGCTATCCATGTGTGTAAATGCAAGATTTGGAACAACATGAATCAATAATGTAAAAGGAGATAATGCTGTAATAATGTGTATTTCAAATAAAATGTTCAGTATTACTGTAGTCACTGCTTGTGTGTTCGAATCCCACAATAGCCAATTGAAAAATTATGCTGTTTTCAATACTGTTTTAGCATATCATCAATAAAACATAACCATACTTGTATGTGAAGTGCACACCCATAGACCTGTGCCTTAAATGTCCAACCGTCAAGAGTGATCAGTGTATATAGATATACCTCTCAGCTGTCATGATTTTGCACAATGTACTGAATATTGCCACATATGTGTGGTCTTTTCATAGGATCATAGGAGGTTACTAGGCTAATCACCCTAGGGCCCTTACAAGCTTAGCCAACAGTTTATCCCCAAAAGAAACCCCAGGCAGCATCTGTCACCCTGTCATTGAGGGACACAGGTAGAACCCCTTGGACAATGTTGTGGTTTCCCATCAACTCATCAAGGTTGCACTTGAAGAAGGTGAACTTGGTATTCTGTTTGGTATAACATTTTGTTTTACTGGCCAGTCTCTGCCACATTGGTGAGGATCAGTGTCAGAAAAAAATGACAGTCCTCTGAAATGCAGATATTAGACATCTCTCAAAATGCATTTTAATGGCAAATCAACACATTACACTACTATTGTAAGAGCACACTATGTAAAAATGTTCCCTGTTATTTGTGCCTTTGTTCCACCATTATGTATGGCTTGGGCCATAATGTCTTGTGCTAAGACATTGAGAGGTATATACATGGAACATCATATATCCAGTCTAAGCAATATTGAATAATTGCTGGATGCAATATGATCTGAACAATATTGTGTGATTAAGGAACAGGGTAGTATTTCAAATAATAAATGTTATGGCAGTCAGTAGTGTTACAAGTAAAATCTAACACATCTAAAAGTATTTATTTGTAGTATGCTTTGTTATAGTATTTGTGAAGTTGCTAGTGTTCTCCTTTCAGTATCCGTGAAGTTGCTAATGTTCTCCTTTTAGTATCCATGAAGTTATCAATGTTCTCCTTTTAGTATCCATGAAGTTACTAATGTTCTCCTTTTAGTATCCGTGAAGTTACTAATGTTCTCCTTTTAGTATCCGTGAAGTTACTAATGTTCTCCTTTCTTCTCTCACCTCATCCCTTCTCTTCTTTTATTTAATCAGTATACTTACTATTATCATTCGCTGTTATTATATTATTTAGTATTACTTCTTATGTTGTCCTTATGTATAATTTAATATTGCTTTGTTGTTAAATATTTCTTTTTATTTATTTATTTATTTATTTATTTATTTATTTGTTTGTTTGTTTACATTTGGTTACCAAGAAAGTCCGACTGGACATTGGTCCTTTTTCAGAGGAGGTCCGGGGAATAAAGCTCCACAAATAACATTTACACATACAATAATAGTTTCAGTTTGAATTCACACAGTACAGTGCATTAACGACAAGTTGCATTATTTAACATATGACATAAACTTATATAATACCATCAGCATTTAAAATATTAGCTTCAACAGTAAGTAGTTGTTACATTTAGCAGCTGTCATTAAGTAAAGCAAGGGTAAGGTACAGGTAGGTATAATTATAAGAGATGTGAGGAGAGAAGAAGTATGGGATGAAGATGTGATTGATAAGTACAGAAATAAGGAGACAGAGTGAGAGAAGGGAGGGGTCCTAGCATTAACCTGGACTGTTGCAGTTGCAGAGCCATGAGTTCAACAAATGTGTTTTTAAGGGCTTTTTAAATTCATGTATGGCAGTTATAGTTGTGATGAAAGGGGGAAGTTTATTCCATTGTTGGCTATTTACAGTGGTTAGCATTGTCGCCTCACAGCAAGAGGTTGTCCGGTTTGATCCTCAGCTGGGGTGCCTTCTGTGTGGAGTCTGCATGTCCTCCCTGTGGTCGCGTGGGTTTCCTCTGGGTGCTCCGGTTTCCTCCCACATCCCAAAGACATGCTGTAGGTGGGTTGGACACTCCAAATTGATCCTAGGTGTGAGTGTGTGCATGTGTGTGCCTTCAGTGGAAGGTTGGGCGCCGGGCTGGCAACTCAATACCGTAAAGCTCCACTGCCAATCATGAGCAGACAGGTGATCCACTGTGGTGACCCCTAACCAGGAAAAGCCGAAAGAAGAAGAAGAAGATGAGTGAACTAGATACATTATTATCTTCTGCAAAGAGTCTGCGCTGTTGGGATGTTGGGGTCTTTGGTTGTAAGCCTGGCACAGTTGTTGTAATGCAGAATCTGGGCTTAGCACATACAAGGCTTTATTACTAATTCCATGAAGAGTCTGCTGTTGGGGTCCTGGGGTCTTTAGTTGTAAGCATGGCACAGCTGTTGTAGTGCAGAATCAGGGCTTAGCACCTGCTCTTATTCACATAATTTCTAAATTATTCCACAGTTATCTTGAGGTACATCCCCGGAGTTCCCTTGTGGGCACTAGTGCAGGAAAGCATGAGATAAATACATTTTAATTTACATAATTTATTGTTGTATACCTCATTAAATCATTTTTCAGTTTTTTCCATTATTCATTATTGTTTTCTTTTATTGTACTCATTACATTTGTTTCGGTTACGTTTTTTCCCCTTTATGTTTCTGTTTACTTTCAAACAATGCAGTAAGGTAGGCCAGTTTCTGGCGATCCACTACCTTGGCTCCCCCAGAAGAAGCAATGCGGCCCAACATGTCTGAGCTACAGCCTGGTGGCACACCCTCTGCTGCTCCTGCACTACCTGCTCCTTCAGGTAGTTCGTCCCACAGGCCAGGAGTGTGCCCCTTTCTGGCAGTGGAAGCAGAGGATATACCTATGTCACCTGTGCAGAACTGCCAGGCATAGTGTTCAGGCTTGCAAAGCACACTGTCAGTACATGCCTACACTGGATGGAGAGCATGCTGTCCATCCTGGTGTGGTAGTCTGGCCACTGGCTTTGGTGTCAGCCACTGCCTCCACAGGAGCAGTGAAGGTGCAGTGCTGACAGTCCCATAGGTGAGGACTTGAGTGGCACTGTTACCGTTTCTGACATCATAGGACCTGGACCCCCCCACCTCTTCCCCAACCAAGCTGTTCACCCCCAACTTGTGTCCTTCGCCAACCCAGTTTGCTGTTTTGTATGTCTTGTCTGTCTGTAAATTATTCCCCACCTTCCCAACTTACCTTCCCCGCACATGCCTATATCCTTTCCCAAACATTTCAATCTCTCCATCAAAATGAAAAAAGGGGCACCTGTCCCAAAAAAGTAAGTAAATAATGTGTCCCATTCATAGCTCTCCATGTCACACACATGTTCACTGGACACACTTAATTTGGTCCAACTGGCTTGAAAATGCACTTATGTTGTTGTCACCCTTCTCTTTGCGAGTGACAGTCCAAATTCAATTAAAAATCTTTGCAAGTGGACAGTTGTTGCTGTAGAAGAGATGGATAGCTATGATTCTTTCCTACACCTTTCCTGCACATTCCTACCTGCCTTTCACTATGTTTCCCCCCTTGCTTGCATCCCATTTTGCCACTTTCCTATCTCCCCAATTTTCTTTTCTTTAAAGAATCACTAGCACAGCTGTACTAAACTAAGCTAAATCTGGTTGTAGTATTACATGTATGTGAAAGCATAATAATCACATTCAAAAAGTTCACATGTGCCCTATTTTGAACCCAGTACCATCTGACTTGAACAATAGTGGATCAACCCACCAAACCACACAGCCAGTTACTTAGAACAGGTGTTTTAAGCAAAACATAGTAATTGTCATTTTCTCATCATTATGCTTGTTTACGTGATGCTGTGCATTGAGCCACATCATGCAGCAAATCTGATAAATGATTATTGGAAATGTAGGAATTTAACTGGGAATCTGGTAGAGAAGTACATAACTATAAAGCCATGCACACAGTAATTTATGTAAGTGAAGTATGTAACAGCAGTTCAGTGTGCAATTATATGTACATGTAAAACACACCTGCTATATCATAGAAGCTGTAGCTCAATCTGTGAAATGCTTTCAAAACATTTATTTTTTGGTTCACATGGCCCTGGGTTCAAATACAGCTGTGTCCAGCATTTAAAATACATATATGTGTACATCACCATCATAAGTTGTGATATATATGACTGTCTCATCACCTATTCCTCCACCCAATGCAGTACAGGTGGAATGTCTGCTTCTAAATAATGGAGGTAAAAGGACTGAATGTCTGCTTCTAAATAATGGAAGTCAAATGACTACAGATAGGAATACATTTTAGCTGTTGCTATTACAATGTTAGAAAGTGACTAGAATATCAGGTTACGCAATAGCATGAATTCCTACAGGACTTTGAAATATGTAATTCAAATGTGGCCCTGTAATTCCAGACTACAGTCCACAATGATTTGACAGTGATATTCCAGACGACCACAAGTGTAAAAGTACCAGACATATATGGGAGTCATATATGGGAGTCATGCTAGACACAAAGGTTGCCAGCACACATGTTCCAGATAACTACCATAACATTACACATGGCTTGGCAGTTGTTTGAGTGGTTGACATAATGGTTAATGTCACCCCTACCTTTTTCTAGGGCACACCAAGCATGTTGGCTTTTACTCTGTTAATGATACCTTTGGTTAACATACCTTTAAAACATACCTTAATTTCCACTGGGATGAGGTTCCTCAATCTGACTCTGACTGCTAATCAAGGTTATTACAGGTCCCACAGTTACTCTTCTGTGTTGTCCTGCAAAGTCTTCACCATCTCTGTCTGTGCTATTGCCAGCAGCAGCAGCTTCAGCCAGTAGCACACATATCTGTATGTAAAAAGCATCTGCTACACACATTCTGTCTGTACTGATGTATCTATACCCCACAAATTATCACCCCAACATATAAGAAAGGGGATGGAATCTACATTGATGCCTTATATCATGTTGAGTAGTTGCATGGGATTGGCTGATTATACTGCAAATCAGCTGTGTAGGCTGCATTTAGCATTTCTGAAGCAGAAATTAGTTCAGATACAATCAACTTCTAATAGGAGCCATCATAAAAAGGGAAATTTCTATCTAGGCAAACCAGTGTGGATGAGAGTTACTTCTTATGTCTAACTCGTTGACACCATCCATTAGGTATGTATCCATTTTGTTTCCTACATGATCTATATGTTTGAATATACTTAGGAAGAATGTGGATTACATCAGTAAGTCTTTGTCAGAACTGTTCTGATGACATGGCATTGATCTCCAGTCCTGTTAGATGTACAGAATATGTAGAGTACACCAGGGATATAATGCTGTATGATAACTAGGTACACAGGTCTCCTGGGTACTTCCTTTGATAGCAGTTGTACTAGTACACTACTGTTTTGTTGGCACTATCATTTCTATTTCTTTTTTTTTGGGGGGGGGTATTTCCTGCTATGGGGTACACTACAATGGACTGTTGTGTTGAGAGTGTGACCATACATGAGTATCTGCTATGGCACAAACAGTAATATGTCACTATTGCTACTATTCTATTTGCATCCACACCCACTGTATTTTTGATCTACTATTGAATATGAGATGTGCAATTAAACGGTGAATACTGAGAGCCTTCCTTTACTGCTATATCTCTACATAGTTTACTCATATGTATGTGATCTTTATATGTGTTCTCATTTCTTTGTATTTCAGTAAACATTATGCATGCACAGCACAGGGCATCATTTTCTGAGGCAGGAAACAACCTCATCATTGAGGCGTTGTGACAACATTATCAGGTTATGCTGTCCCGAGGAAGAGCAAATAAGTCCGAATGTGCAGCCCGGTAAGATGAACTGGTGCATAACATCAATGCTGTTGGACATCAAAATCATAGCTACAAGCAGGTGCGACACTGTGTCACAGAAGTGATCAATGCAGCAAGGAGGCATGCAGCTGATGTGGCCAGAGAACATCAGGTCACTGGTGGTGGGCCTACAGCAGAACTTCTTACAGCCACAGAGGAATTTCTGGCAAACCTTGCTACACAGGACAGCTCCCAGACATCTATCAGCCAATAGGTTGTGGACTTGGGTGCCACTCATTTGTTTCAAGAGGAGCTTCCAGGATCAGCAGTATAATACTGTTGCATTCATCCTGTCAAGGTGTATATAGTTTTATATGGATGTCAGGTGGGTTTTTTTGGGGGGGTAAGTTAGCTGCATGTTTAAGCTTATGTAGAGATTGTCACCCACATACATTTTAACATTGCAGTTACTGTAGATATGAGATTATTGAATGCATTGACCCCTATCATACTCTAACATATGGTGCTGTTGCTATTACATCTCCCTTAACTTTTTTCAGGGCTGTCAGGAATTGGAAGAGGCCATGCTCCTGCTGCTGGTAAACAGAAAACTGTTATGTCAGATATGTAGATATATTTCAGTGTATTAGCTAAAGTGTCATCCCAGGCCTGCTGGCTGGATTGATGCACTGTCTGCATAACTGTCAACTCTACAGATATTTGCTGAATGTCCGCAGTTTAGACTCATACCTCTGCCTTGTAGCTATGACCATACTGATTGATTTCAAAACTATTGTCAGGACATTAATGATTGCCATAACTGTCAACTTTACAGAACTTTTCAGAATGTCCACAGTGTACATCATTTATTTTTTGCTCATAAGATTGTTTTTTTAATAATTATTTCCAAATCATTACAGATTGGGGTTAGAAAATAATGTCCACATGTCCTACTCTGTGAGGTTGGGAGGTATACAAGTATGTAATTGTGACAGCAGTCTATACAGCTTAACATACATTGCACCATGGTAGTACAGAGCATAATAGTGCAGGTATTAATGTATTGTGTTTTCCTTTTTATCACAGGTGACCAGGGAGATTGGTCTTTGTCCCTACAGCACCTGATGCCAGTGTCTCTTCAGACTTTGATGATGATGGCCAAACTGAGGCACTGCTGGGGGTTGCAGATACTGAATCAGACACAGAGGTTTACATCCCTCATACTCCCTCATTATCACCATACACAGACTGTATGCCTCTGCATACCCAGTCCCTGAGGTTACAGATATTGGACAGTGGGAAGGTGGGGACATGGAACAGGGAAGTGTGGCTACCATGGCAAAGCCATAGCCAAACTGCTGGCAAGGTCCCACACAGGCGGATTGATAGGGGTACTCATAGGAGGCCTGCTGTCCCTCCACCATCTGTTCCAGGTATCTCATCACATTTCACTTGGCATTTGTTTACGGCCATCATGAAGGCACAGACATGTTCAGAAAGGAACTCCCAAAAAATGCCCATGGTTATGGCTGCAGCACAGTCTGACATCCATGACTGCCTCCACCGTGTTGCTGAAACCCTAGATCAGTTGAGTGACACAGTGGAAAGAGGTAGATCTGAGACAGATTGCACACTATCTGTCATGGAATGGATATTGTCTGTGATGGAGCATCTGATTGGAGTTGAGCATTGGCCTCATGGGCGTAGGTCAGCTACTACATCTGCTGAGAGTCAACATGGCCATGCCCAGTCACACTCCCTTAGTGGCAATACATCCAGTGCTCCAGAGGGGAGTGTGCTGTCCACACCAAGATGTAGCAGGCCATAGGCACTTGGTTCTGGGCATTCCCAAGAAGGACACATGCCCTGCAGACATCAGTCACCTTCAGATAATAGCACAGCATCTGACCTTGGGCATGGAAGTGCCAGTGCAACTCCTGGCAGAGCCAGTTCTCATGTTCAGGGATGGAGATCATGAACTGTCAGCTCTACCATGTACAGCTCACAGCTGTCTAATATTCAGACATGTAGGGCTAGCACAGTGCTTGCCTGTGTTCCTGCAGACACTTACACACCAATGTCACATTGAGGGCACCTACAGAGACACACATGTACCATTTCCATGGTCCAGCCTGCTTGCTTCCCTTGCTTACTCACACACATGTTTGCCAACCTGTTTGGTCAGCCTAGGCCTCCTGCACCCCCACACACAACACCCTGTCCAAGTGAAGATAACTGTGCTGCATCCCTATCATCTTTCTCATGGATCCAGGGAAATAAAGCTATGTGTCTGATGTGCAGGGTGACTATCTACATTAGTATGAATTCCCTTCATCCACTGGTGCTGTTGACATGCAACTTGTACTGGTCATTTAAAGATATTGAACTTTGCCATTTATACTGTGGATAGCATAATAATTTGTCTACATTAATATGGATGCTGTTGTAAGGGCTGTGGAGTCACATAATGAAATGTGTCTCATGGAAATATCTAAGTTTCTCTTTCAGGATTGTGTAATACACACCTATGTGTACACATCTGCAATCAACCCATCAACATCACAGCACAGGATTTATTGTCAGCGCAGAAGACAAATGTCATCAGAATGGTAATACAGTACAGGTTCATAGGTTCATAGGTGTTTACTAGGCTAACGAACACAAGGGCTTTTTTAAGTCTACCCATGCATCCCATATCTCTGACAAGTTCTGATACCCTTGATAAGTGTAAGCAGGGGCCTGGGAGATGAGCCATTTACAGTTTGGCTGTGTTCATTAGAAACATAGGTGCCAAACCAGGGATGAATTTCCGGTTCCCCCATCCAATTGTCCAAGTTGCACTTGAATTGGGTTAAGGAGGAACTCTGCATCACATGGATGGGGAGCCTGTTCCATACTAGGGTAGTCTCTGGGATACATACCTGTCTCTCCAGCAGGTCCTATTTACATCACAAGCAAGGTGTAAGTCTTTAGAATTGGTAATTCTGGTGCTGTTTGTTTTGTGGGTATGCTGGAGGTCTAGAATGGGGTCTGAGAATGCCCTGTATGCCAGGTATAGATCTCTCCTCAAATGCATGTACGAGACACCATACAGGGAGAGCATTAACGCTGTTTGCCAAGGACATTTTACTTATGTCCTGTACTGGTTTAGTGAGGAATCTCTGCGGAAGTTCCAATTGTTGGATATGCCTGGTTAGATACACACCAAAGGGACAACTGTACTCAATGATAGGTCTGATGACTGCCATATACAGTGGAACAATGACTTCCTTGGACTTAGAAGCCATACCTTTGTTTGTAAGTTGCACAACACAGAATGATATCCTCAATACTGTACACACATGACAGTCAAAGGCTAGATTATTATCTGCATGAATCCCTATGTCCCTGCCTACTGGGTCAACTGTTAGAAGTGTTTTGTCAATATGATAGTTACAAGGGGTGGATGACTTCCCAAAGGATAGTGTTATGCATTTCTTAGAAATTAGTTTTAGTCCATGGCTCTGACACCAGTTGTATGTCTGGGTAAGCCCCTCCTGCAGCACATTTGTGTCAGTGTGGGATTCAATGACAGCTCCTAATTTGTAATCATCTGCAAATTTAGTTAGCGAGAGACCACTGATACTGGACTTGACTTCAGAGAAGTAAATGCCAAAAAGGAGTAGTCTGAGGACTGATTCCTGAGGAACTCCACTTGTGACTGGCCTCTTTCTAGAGGTGGACTCCCCAGTTCTAACTTCCAGCATCCTGTCTGTGAGCAAGTTGGCTATCCACTGGGTGACATATGAGTTTGTACCTTACCTCTTGAGTTTGTCAACAATGCCTCATTGGGGTATAGTGTCAAATGCCTTGTCAGGTCAAGGTAGGCAATGTGAACTATTTTCCCTCATCCATTGCTTTGGTTACCTTCTCAAAGATGTCCCCACGTTAAGTAGGCATGATCTGCCTTTGATGAAACTAAACTGGGTTGGGTCCAGTGTCTGGAGGTGTACTATATCTATAGTGATCATTTCCATGATAATTCTTTCCATGGCTTTACATATAAGACTAATGAGACTTATGGGTTTGTAGTTTCCAAGGTCTGTAGATGGCCCACCTTTGTGCAGAGGGATGACAGGTGCTGTTCTCCATTCATGAGGCATGAAGCCTGTTTGGAGGCTACAGTTAACTCATTAACCCCGAGTGCCTTCTCACAGCACCTCTGTGCTTACATCCGAGACAGTAGTAATTGCATGCAGTTACATTCGAGTCCCCTCCACAAGCACATCTAACTTTACAGCCATATTATAGGTCCACTGTTAAAAAATAAGTTGAAAAAGTACCTGAACCTTTTCAGGTACTTTCTCAACTTACTTTTCAGCATGGAGTTACCTGATGTTTATATTTGACTTTTCTGAGAAAATCGGCTGTAAAATCAAATAACTACAGTAAGACAATTCTCTGCACTGCAAGAAGCAAGTGGTGGCAGCCAGTCCGTTTTCAGAGAGTAGAGGTGAGTTGGGTACAGGAAGTGCTTGCTCACTATATTTACTTGCTGCCGCTGTGCCAAGTCTGTATTTCTCCCTATGTTTGGGTCTTTGCCCCTTCCATTATTTCCAGCTTTCTCAAGATGTATTGTGGTGAAAGTTTGAGAGCTATGCTTGCCTCAGTAATTTCTAATGGTGTGTGTGTGTGTGTGTGTGTGTGTGTGTGTGTGTGTGTGTGTGTGTGTGTGTGTGTGTGTGTGTGTGTGTGTGTGTGTGTGTGTGTGTGTGTGTGTGTGTGTTACTGATTGATATGGGTCGCAAAAGCAGGAGCCATGACCATAAGGTATTGTGAAAAGAAAAAACATTGTACATGGCATTGACATCAGGAACAGCAGACTGACAGTGATAACATTTATGCAGATTACTGCCCACCCCCAGAAAAAGGCAGGAATTAAATCACTTACTATACCCCTTTACAAACAATACAAAAAATACTTGATAATGCACTCAAAACGTGAAACAATCTTCAATGTCAGGCAGTGAAGTCTGCAACTAAAGAACTAAAATAACATTTTACGCTTACTTAACATATCTGCTGAAAGAATACTAGATACAGCTAAACCATACTGTAAAATACTAATGCAAATACATAATAAAATAAGTCTTCACACTATTCAACCCAGCATCACTACTCCTCACCATGGTTAATCATTTTCTTCACTACCCTGAAATGATTGCTGTTACCCAAATGTGGGTGTACTACAGGGGTCGTGTACACTGTGTAGTACAAACCTTTGAAGTATATCATACTCCTCTGAACCGAAGATGGTGTTAAAGTGAAAAAAAATCACTTGTTTTTATTTTTTGACACGATCCACGTTCAAGACATACTGACTCTACACTTTTCGCAGATCCCAGCTTTCGTCTTAAGTCCTCGAAAATTATTATACACTAGTTACTAAGAAAAGAGTTGTATTGTTCAAATTTATGGACCCGTTGTAAGGTAATTGGATAAATGAAAATATTGACGTTCTTCAGTTGGTTGGCAACTAGTTCAGTGGGTTGTGATTGAACTAAAAAAAGAGAGGAGGAAAAATAAAAAATGAACGCTTGGGGCTGTTTACGAAATTGACAAAAATGAGGTGTTCTGGCTTGAAAATTTGCCAATAATTAACATATTACATATTCAGACATGAACATTTTGTTGAGGTTACGTTGTGATGTTTGCAATTTAATTGAAAATATCGCTGTCTTTAAGGTAGGTTTTTTCAATTGGTGCAGATCTTTGGTTTCCTGTATTCGCTATTCTGAAATGGAATAGTCTAATCTTCAGTGTTTTGTAATTTTGTTTGTGGTGTGTTTGGTTTGCAGCAGCCTTGATTATTATTTTAGAACTGGGGTGTGCAACTCTTTAATATTGTTTAAAATTTGTCTCATCATAGTCTTTTCTAGCTGTGCTTGACGTCTCTTATTTAGTTCCATGCTCCACATTTAGAGAAAGGTGTGCCTAATTACTGTACTTTCGTCAGTACATATACATAGTTTCATAGTTTCATAGATTGGTACTAGGCTATCTGCCCTGGGGCATTTATAAGCCTAGCCATAGTGATGTGGCTTTCGCCACCCCATGTAATGGTACAAAAGTGTACAGAATAGATTTAGAATACTGTGCCTCTGTCTAGTAGTGACACAGTGAAGACCCCCCCTTACATAATAGAATTAGTTTACTGTGCCTCTGTCTAGTAGTGACACAGAGGTGACCCCTGGGGTAAACCTACGATCTCCCATCCACTCGTCAAGATTTCTCTAGAAGAGAGTCAGTGAGGGGCTCTGCCTAACATGAACTGGGATTCTGTTCCAGAGTATGGGAAGCCTCTGAGTTATAAATCTGTCCCTCCAGCATGTCCTATTCATATTTGTGCTGAGGTTTAAATCTTTAGCTCTCGTGGTTCTGATGGATTTGGAGTTTTTGAGGTGGAGCATGTCCATCAATTCCTGATTGGACATGGCCTTGTACGTCAGGCACAGATCACCTCTGAGCAGGCGGTATGCTACTGAATAGAGCTGGAGTTTCTTTAGTCTGGCAGTATATGACATATGTTGGAGACCCTTGATCCTCTTGGTGAGGTACTTTTGGGGTCTCTCCAGCTGTTGCAAGTGCCGGGTGAGGTACATACCAAATGGGGCATTGTACTCAATCATGGGCCTGATAAGGGAGGAGTATAGGGGTACAATGACCTCCTTTGATCTGGATGTGAATCCCTTCATGATAAGGTGGGCAAGGTAGAAAGTCTTTCTAACCACTTTGGCAACGTGGGTGTCAAATGAGAGGTCACTATCGACTTGGGTCCCCAGGTCTCTGATTAGTTTTTCCATACTCAGTGGGTTACTGTCTATGTGATAATTTGTGGGTACTTTGTTTTTCCCAAAGGGGATGACTATACATTTTTTGGCATTTAGTTTAAGGCCATGACTCCGGCACCAGTTGTCCATTTCAGTGAGGCCTTTCTGTAGGATGTATGTGTCAGCTGGTGTATCGACTATGGCGCCTAATTTGCAGTCATCTGCGAACTTTGTCAGCCACAACCCTCCCATGTTTGCTTTCACATCTGAGAAATAAATGCCGAACAAGAGGGGTCCCAGGACAGAGCCCTGTGGGACACCACTTGTGACTGGCTTTGAATCTGACATGACTCCAGCGATTTTGACTTTATGGGTTCTATCCTTTAGCCAGTTTGCCACCCATCTTGTGACATATGGATTTACATTTAAGCTGTTGAGCTTGTCTATGATGCCAGAGTGGGGTATTGTGTTGAAAGCTTTAGCCAAGTCCAGGTAGGCTGTATGGACTGCTTTGCCCTCGTCAATGGCTCTAGTGACTGTTTTGAAAAAGTCAACCAGGTTCAAAAGGCAGGATCTGCCCTTTACAAAGCCAAACTGGGTGGGATCAAGTGTCTGTAAGTCCCCAATGTCTCTGTTTATGAGTTCCATAATGATTCTTTCCATAGCTTTGCAGACCAGGCTGGTTAAGCTTATGGGGCGGTAGTTACCCGGGTCTGTAGAGGTGCCTCCTTTGTGGAGTGGGACTACTGTTGCTGTGTAAAGACAGCATTATAGACCAGTTACCTGTCATATAATATGATCTATATTTACGTTTTCAGTCAGTAGCAGCTACAGCAGAAAATGTATTCCTTAGTAGAAAATAAATCAGAAATCCTGATCACTATGGGATTTTCTATTAGTTTTAGAAGCTTGTTAGTCATTTATTTCTAACAAAAGTTATTCGGTTCTATTACATTTTAATTTTGAAATGAAAGAGAGGTAAGACAAAAGATTAATGAAAGTGGACTTTACTTCATTTTGGGTTTGTAATGTCAAAATATTACCACCAGCAAACTACGAGATCTTTTTAGCCATTTGTGAATCTAAAACTGTTTTATGATATCAGTGCCTTGGTATAATTTTTTGTCGACTCTACAGACAAGGCAGATAGAATAGGCGAAAAACAACATCCTTGTTTTGCTCTCCTTGCAAGTGTGATAGGTTCCAAAAGAAAATGACTTATTTTAATATACACAATGTGCAGTCTTCTAGTGATTTTTTTTTTGAAAATGAAGAACTAATATATCGACTGTCTTTTTTTTCCTTACTTCATTTTATTTATTTATTGTTTATTTATTTATTTGCATTTGTTTACCAGGAAAGTTCACTGGGCCAAAAAGTACCCATTTTCAGTGGAGGCCTTGGGAGAAAAGCTCCACAATAAAATACAATACATGCATTTGAACAACAAACTAAATGTCTACAACACAAGTTTTAAACAGCATACAAAGTATTAACAAAGTTTTGAACAGAATACATAGATTTCAACCTAGTAAGAAGGCAAAGTGGCTGTACGTAAATCTGTCAGGAGACAGTACATGTTTTCAAGGTACAGAAATTAGGTTGCTACTAAGAAAGATGGAGGTTTTTGAAGGTAATACAGGAAGAAGATGGGAAAGCTGGTAGTAGTAGTAGGAGAGAAATAATCAGGTTATAGGTTGTGAGGAGCTAGCACATGAGCATAGCCATTGGGAGGAAAGATGCTGTCTCAAGGATTTTTTGAAGAAAGAAGTATTTGTAGTGGACCTAAGTGAATGTGGGAGTGAGTTCCAAAGTTTAGTGGTTCAAAAAGGAGTGGAGCAGCTGACCAGTGGGGAGGTTATTTTTTTCTATTAGCAAGAGTGCTTGATTTTTGGAGCAGAGTGGTCTATTAGAGTGGTAAATTGTAAATACAGAAGAAAGTGCAGGGCAACTGGATGGACTGAATATGAGTTTATGGGCAGTTGTTAATTAAATATATACAAGATGATGAGGATGTTCTAGCCAGTTTAGTAGTCAAGGAGAGGTACAGTGGTGGGATAGGTGTTTTGCATTTGTCACAAACTTGGCAATTTTGTTATAGCATGAGTCTAGCTTGGATTTAAGGCTGGCCTGTATGTGTGTGAAGAGAGGAGCACCATAGAGAAGGGATGGTAGCAGGAAAGAGGAGGCAGGGGATAGTTTTGAGGAGTGGCTGAGGAACGTTTTGTGACGGTAAAGCACTCCTAGTTTCTGGAGTGCTTTTCTGATGTTGTTGAGAATATGCATGTTGAAAGTTACGTGTTCATCTAAGGTGACACCTAGAAGTTTAGTATGTGTGACAACCTCAGTGGTAGTATTATCTAGGGAGAGAATAGAGAAAGAGTCTCTGTTTATAGTGAAAGACCTGTTAGGGGCGAATAGCATGTTTGTTTTTTTAGGGATTAAGGAAAGGTGGTTGTTAGCCATCCATATTTCTGTGAAGCTGAGGGCAGACTGGGTAAGATTCAGGAGTTTGGGTGGAGAGTTGGCAGATCCCATACATTTAACAATTGGAAGATACAAAACCTTTAACAGAAAGTTAAAGTAGTACTTGCTTTACAACAGTTAGGTTTTCATCAAACTGATGTACTGAATGTTTTAGGTAGATTGAGGGCACGCTGTGCAGTTGAGCTAGGTAATTTTCCCGCTGCATCTTGACCAGTGAGGGAGCAGGTGCAGAGACCTTCTATGCAGGCTTTGAATGCTTCAGGTAGATTGAGGGCATGCTGTGCAGTTGAGCTAGGTAATTTTCCCACTGTTTCTTGACCAGTGAGGGAGGAGGTGTAGAGACCTTCTATGCAGGCTAGTGGTGGCACACTATATATCTGGTGGGTAGGGCTGGGATAGCTAATGGGTCAGCAAGTTAGAATGGAATAATATATAAACTGATTTACTGGGGTAGAAAACTGATCACAAGTGATGATTTCAGTCACAGCATTAGGCTGAGAAGAGTAAATGGGTGTAAATTATTTTTAGTTGTCTGTTAGAATACTGCTATTACATATCACACTGAATACATATCACACAGACTTGCCAATGATCCATTAAAAATAGACTTAAGTTGTAATAATGGAGGACCTGCCACAGATGCAGACAAATACAGACCCATAAGTCTGACCAGCCTCATATGGAAAGACTTATCAAGGAACTTATCAATCAATTCACATAGACACTCCAAACACTGGATCTGTCTCAGTTTGGATTCATCAAGGACAGGCCATTCTTACTCAGCTTAGTGGATTTTTGGAAAGGTCATCAAAAAAAGGATGTGGGCAAGATGGTACACACCACATACCTCAACCTGGCCAAAGCTTTCGACACAATTCTCCACTCAGACATAAACTGGAACTAGGTAGATAGGTATTAATACCTTGTGATACATTTGGGTGATTTCTGAAGAAGTTCAGTTGCATTAAATTGAACAAAAACATTTAAAATAAGATTGTGGTGTCTGGTTTCTTTCCCTCACCAGCAGTGGTTTTAGTTACTTGGTTTGGATTCGTTTTTCTTGGTTTTGTTGTGTAAACTGGAACTACCCTATGTCACCTGCTGGATTGCCAACTGGCTCACAAATAGGAATCAGGAAATCAAATAGGACAAGTTACCTACACAAAGTGACCAATCACCATTGTTGTCCCCCAGGGTTCTGTGCTGTGAGCTGTCCTGTTTTGGTATCTACTTTTCTGAAGTAAAAGCCAATAGAAAATGGCTCTGCCTAAGTTTCCATATGACTGCAAGCTAGGAGCATTCACTCCCAAATAAAAAGTGCCAAAATCATCGAATGAAACAAATGCCAAAAAATGCATTATTGTATCCTTTGGGAAGTCATCCACCCCCATGGAAATACCACATTGACAATACGCCCCTAAGAGTTGGCCCAGTTGTTCAGGGTTGGTAACTTATGTGGACAGTGATCTAATTTTGACCCAACATGTGCCATTGTTGTAAGAAAGTCCTTCTATATTGCACAGCTTATAAAGAAAGGTATTGTCAGAGCCATAGCCAGCACTAGGCTGCTAATCTGTAAGTGTCAACTGGATAAGTTATCCGTGATATGCCAAAACATGTTTGGGTGAGAGCAATGGCTTAGTGAGATATGTTATTACTGATTTTACACCAGCTGTGGCATTGATCAACCAGATATCTTGGACAATATTTTTGCCTTTGCCACTTATGTGTCTGATTCTAATCTGATTCTAATCAGAGGGATGGTTCAGTGATATAAAAGTTATTATTTTTCACTGATTCTTACATGGATCAAATAGATAGTTTAGATATTTGTGACTTTGTTTGTGTGCCTGATTTTAATCAGTTGATGGCTCACTGAGATAAATGTTATTCCTTGTGCACTAATTCTGGCATGGAGCAACCATATATTTTGGACAATATTTCTTCCATTGTCAGTCGTGCAAAATTTAGGTGAGAGGAAGGGCTCAGTAATATATAAGTAATATACAACTTTTACAGAATTACTCTGGTCTTTTTCTGACAGGCGGTAATGACTCAATCTTACATTACACCTGCAACAGGAATGTAATGAATATTTGCTCAAAAGGTTATATGCAGCAATTATCACCTTTGTATGAGCATGCAGAACCTTGCAGTAATGACATGAATGTCATTGTCACATTATTTGTGCAGTTACAGTACAACACTGAGTCATTATCACTTGTCAGGTAAAACCATCAGCAGCTGCCACTGTTCACATTGCTAAAAGTCATTGTCACCTTGCAAACACAGGTATGGGACACTGCAGATGCCCTCAAGTGCTACTGATAATTTTCATATTTTGTTGTATAAGTCTGTTAGGGAACTTGTCAACATGCTGAGTAAAACCACATTTTAAGATGGCAAAATAACTATCTGTATGCTGCATGCATGTACAGATATCATAGTTTATGACAAGTTATGAAAGTTATAATATCTTTTCATAGTTTGGCAAATAACTTTGTTAGGGAGTAAGTTATTGTGCTAAGTAATACCTAATTTTGAAGACAGTATCAGTTTGTACAACATGGTAAAACAACGATGTCTGTATGCCATACACATGTGCAGATATGACAGTTTGTTTAGGACTCATGTTCTGGAAATTATGATTTTTGCATATTTTGGTAAATAACTTTGCTAGGGAGCATGTCAATCTGCTAAGTAATACTTCATTTTGAAGACAGTATCAGTATGTACAACATGGTAAAACAACTGTGTCTGTATGCCATACACATGTGCAGATATGACAGCTTTTAGGACTAAGGTTATGAAAATTATGATATTTTTTCATATTTTAGTGAATGACTTAGCTAAGGAAAGATGTCAACATGCTAAGTAATACCTCACTTTGAAAACAGTATTAGTCCTTACAACATGGTAAAAGAAATGTGGCCTTGCACTGTACACATGTACATATATCAGAGTTTGTTTAGGGCTTATGTTATGGAAATTATGAATTTTTTTCATATGTTGGTAAATAACTTTGCAAGGGAGCATGTCAATGTGCTAAGTAATACCTCATTTTGAAGACAGTATTAATAGTTCAAACATGGCAAAACAACTTTGTCTGTATGCTGTACATATATATAGATATCACAGTTTGCTTAGTCTTGTAGGATTATGAAAATTATACATTTCCAGTACTTCTCATTATTATGCCCATATCTTTGCAAGAGAACATGGTGATCACACAAATGATGCATCATTTTAAAGCTGATATTGAGCCACACAACTTGTACACTGATATGTAGCCTCTGTCTGTTACAGGTGATGAGATATTATGCTTTATTTATCAATTATGAGCAATATAATATTAATCATATTTCTGAGGATATCTGTGTAAAGGAGCATCACACAGTAATGGTTAATGTATCATTTTAAAGCTGACATTCAAACAAACAAATTAAATACAAATTGCATGGGTCTCCATGGTATATTGACCAAGATATTGTGTTTTGTTTTTCCAAAAAGGTAAACAAATATGCACAATATCAGCATTCCTTGGCAAATATTTAATAATGACTTAGATATTCACTATCAACATTTACACTGTTGGAAAGGTCAGTGTCTGCTGAACAACGTCTGCATTTACATTTTTAGTCTAGCTCTTATAATTAACATGTTATGAACATTTGTTTTCTGTATGATACTACAAATGGGTTTTATGAAAATGAGCTCAGGCTGCACTGTTGTTCCTATGACGGACGTAAGCAGGCAGCATTTTCTGAGCTGCTCCAGAGTGAATGAGTTTAAATAATAATTCTGGAGGCCATGATAGGTCATGCTTCATGCTATTTAGAAGGCATCCTGGGATATTGTCTGAGCCTATTGATGCAGTGTTCTTGGTCTTAGAGAGAGCATTAAGGACCTGTTCTCTAGTGATAGTAGGGGGTGAGAGGGGGAGAGTTGGAGCTGAATTTATCAGCCAGGAGGTTTGTTATATCTTCTGGCTCATTATAGGTGGCTCCATTTACAATGGGCTCTGCTCACAATTGTGTATTGCTTTTGAGGTTGCAAACAGAGTTGAAGTATGCTTTGTGGTTGCCCTTGGCCAGGGAGGCCAAACTTACCTCAAATCTGGCTTTGGTAGACTTTATTTATACTCTGAGTTTTTTTGTTTAGTTTGATGAGAGTGCTTTTATCCTGCTATGTGCTGCACCTCCTACATTTTGCCATGATTTTCTTCCATCTGTTATACAGCCTATTGATTCTGTGATTCCACCAGGGTGGTTTGATTTTGAGTTAGTTCTGTACTTCTTCCTGATGAGTAAAGCTGCTTCTATGCAGCTATTAACATCCTTGTACATGGTTTCTGTGAACATGTCTGCATAGGCCTCAGTGTTCTCAGGGTTTATGGGGGCTTGAAATTTTGTCAGGTTGTTACTTAATAGTAGGAGTTTAGCCTTAAAGTAGTTCCTGAATATTCCATGTTTAGCTGGGGGGTCCAAGTTTTATTTTTACTTCAAAGGAGACCATTTTGTGGTCTGACCTTACCAGGGAAGACATTACAGTAGAGGGTGTGCATCACTGTCCTATATTAGTGAGGAGCATATCCAGTATGGTTGCACTCCTGGTTGGTGTATTTACTATCTAGTATAGGGAGTTTGCGTTTACAACATCCAGGAATCTCTGTGCCTGTATGTTTGGTGTTGTATAGAATTCCCAGTTAGTAGAGGGGCAATTAAAGTCACCCATGAATATAGTATTGGGTTGGATGGTTACTGTATCTAATAAGTTTAAATACATGGTATGGGTTTCTTGGGTCATAGAAAGAGACCTATAGCTTGTAAGGAAGTAGTACTGGATTTTGCCTATGATGATTTGAACATGGAGCAGCTCAAGTGCTTTGTTCTGTTTGATCAGACTTGAAATATATTTAGTTTTGATGTAAATAGACAAACCTTCACCTTTAGACCCTGCCTGTGAAGTAGATGGTCTAAATGTGTGGAAGGCATTATAACCTTGCACTGATGGTGTGCTCTCTACAGCTTTAAACCATGTCTCAGTGACCGCACAGATGTCAGCATTCTTTAGGGTGAAGAGAGCTTCTAGGGAGTAGAGTTTTTTGTTTAGACTCCTAGAATTCAGCAGTAATGCCTTCAGATTTTCTTGGTTTTGACTTGTTATGTTGGAAGTATTTTCAATTTGGCATTTGTCTAAAAAAGGCACTATAGGAGAAGATGATGTTTTAGCTAATATTCAAATGTCTAGAGGGGAGGGGTGAAGACCATCCCTGCCAAAGCATCATGGTCTGTTTACCATCTCCTTC
Source organism: Protopterus annectens (assembly GCF_019279795.1). Classification (NCBI taxonomy): domain Eukaryota; kingdom Metazoa; phylum Chordata; order Ceratodontiformes; family Protopteridae; genus Protopterus; species Protopterus annectens. The sequence goes on from NC_056726.1 coordinate 1,802,299,087, forward strand.
AATGGTGAGAAATATTGCATACCCTTAGAATGACACCAGAAACTAGGACAATTATTAAAATCAATCATCTTTGTTCTTATTGTGGCATTGGAGAAGGTGAAATGCTGCTCAAAGCTAGGTTCATACCAGCCTAGGACACATATTCTGAGAGATCCAAGATGTCTCTCTTAACATAGTCTAGGGAGGTAAGTCTCAGGTCATGTACTCCCATGCGGACTATAACTGAATCATATTGGTTCTTGTGGTCCAATGACATGTGCATAATGTGGTGGATCCTAGCCCCTGATAAGAACTGACTGTGCCTTTCTCTTTACTCAGCCTAGTGAGAGGGATATCAATGTGTTTCATGATGGAATCTCCAATGACTAGAATGTTGGGTTGTCCAGTTGCTTGCCTTATGGTCTTAGAGGCTGAGCCTCCAAGAGATGTAGCTGTATGTGCTGATGTGGGTGTTATTTTGAGAGAGTGCATTTGAGGCTGCTGAGGGTATTTGATATCTGTACAACATCTAGGAGGTCTTTATAGTTTAGGAAGATTACATGTATGTGCCTTAGCATATGTCTGCTTTTAATTGTGTGTGACAGGTGTGGCGTGTATATTACTGACTACCTTATTGACATTAGGAGTACTTTTATGTAAGTGATTTGCCTCTAGTGACATTGTGTAAATACAGCTCTCACATACTCTATCAGTCTGTTTGAGAATGAATTGGTTGCCAGTAAACATGAAGCAATTTCGACATTGCCTCAGGATGCACATATCTATCAAGGTGGTAAAGTACACAGTGGAAAAGTTCATATCCATGGCAACAGACCATCCTTTGTTGATTAGACAGTTGTAGTGAGCATATCAATCAATGTCATGAGTGTCTGGTTTGCAACTATGGGGGCAGTGCTTATCACTGCAGGCTAGTTGTCCTGTGTGCAGCTAGGTATTGGAGAAAATTCAATTGTGGTTTTACAGGAAAAATGTCACTCCAGGTGTCTGAGTCTGTACAGAGCACTGCCAAACACTTGAGGGGAAACTAATACATAGACCCTGGAAATTTAAGGATAAAGTATTTAGGCAGATATTCTGAAGTTAGAAACAAATCAAGCAATGCTTACTGAAAATAAATTATTAGCTTGTCAAGAATAATGAAAAGCGGGGAGTCACATGACTGGCTCCTGCCTGGCTACTACTACTACCGGTCTCACCACAGCTTCACTCTGCTGGGATACAATGTTCCTTTGCTTCTTCTCTCATCAGATGCAAAATGTTAGCACCAATCCCAAGATAAGAAGCAGGCCACAGCCTGTTTGGTGAGACACAGTCTTGTCCAAGATGATGCAGGGTTTTTGTAGCCTTTTCCAGGTAGATGCTTTGAACAGCAAACAGACCAATCAGTTCAGTTTTGCATGTATTATGCCTTGGGTTCCGAGGTTCATAGGATGTGACTAGGGTAGTGACCAGATGGTGATTAGGAGTGTAGCTGTTGCATCACAATATTATGTTCAATTTCAGATGACATAGATGTCCAAGGTTTGTCTAGCAAGGTCCATGGTGGCAGGGATCCATGTTAGATAACATTTTCACAGCAATTTATGCAGCCTGCCCCTCAACAGGGTAATTGAGGTGCTCTGCTTGACATGGATGTGAGGCCTACTGCAGAAAAGTTTCCACCTTCGACAGATGTTCCTGTCTCTCCAGCATGTCCTATGGATGTTGTACTGTACATTTAAGTTTGTGGTACACGTAACTGTAGTCCAGCATTAGTTCACTCAACTTACATTTGCTGTCCGGTTGTTTGAAAGGCATTGTAGCATGTAGCCTTGCAAGGCCAAAGTACTTACTGCAAACTTGAACAAGTCTTCTGTGCATGCACAGGCATCCACATCTTCACTGCAAAGAGTGCCTACAGAGAGTGTGTTTTATGCTGCGAACCCTTACTTTGCCAGAGTTTTGCACTGTCACATTTGCAACACTGCTCTTTTGACCCTGCCTAATAACAGGATTATGGTTCAGGCAAGTGCTATATGCCTGGCAAAGTAGTGTACTCAATCCACCCATGTTATCCCACACTGTTGGGTACTGTTTACCTTAGAATGACACCATAAACTTAATAACATCTTACATATATGCATCTGTAAGGCCACTTTGTAACCATGGCCTGTTTTGAGAAATACATAAGCAATAATCCATTGTTAATGACATTAACAGTGTCTCACAAAAATCCACTATAACAGGTAGAGCAAAACTCAAGGAACCAAACAAGCATGAACTTAAGTCCATTTGGGTACCATTTAATGATTAAATTGAAAAAGTTAGCCTCATTTCCCACACTACCCAAAGTAAACCTCAAAAACTCTGAGTCAGTGTTAAGTGAATTCAGCAACTGTAAAACATTATCTGAATTCCCCTCTAACACAAAAAATAAATAATCAACAAACCTAATATAAAATAATACACAACAAACCTAACATAAAATACTAAACATAGACAAATCTTCCAACATGAAAGATCTGTCAAAAAGCAAACTGAAGGTCATGCTGCTCAATGCTAGGAGCCTTAATCTGAAAATGCACTCATTGGAGGCTCTCCTTACACTGGAAGACGACAATGTTTGTGCAGTCACAGAAACTTGGTTCAGGGCTGCAGAGAGCTCCCCTGCCTTACCAGGCTATATCTCATTCCACACTTTCTGACCCCAAAATGATGTCAGAAAGACTAAGGGTGGTGGAGTCTCTATCTTCATTAAAGACAGGCACATCTCCAGACTGGTTTACCAGCATGACTCACTGGAATTACTCCAGGTGCAAATGACAGTTGTCAAGACACCCATCCAAGTTATAGCCAGCTATAGACCCCCCTGCCATGTCTCAGGACACCCACTCCTCCCACCTGGACCTACTTGACTCCATCAAGGTACTCCCTAATACACTGATCCTTGGTGACTTCAACTACCCCACCATAGACTGGGTGAACTATTCCTGCACTAATGCACTCACCCAATGATTCCTTGACTTCATCAACTCTAACACACTAGACCAGCTGGTCTCATCCTCCACAAGGGGAGATAACATACTGGAATTGCTTCTCACCAACATGGGTGACTGCTGCACCACTCCCATAGTATGTTCTTCCCTGGTGAGATCAGATCATCAATCTGCTTCATTCAAAGTTTCTATCCCACCCAATCCCTCCCCAGCCAAAACCAGGCTAAAATTTTCTCAAAAGCTGACTGCACCCTCCTAAGGGAGGGTATCAGCAGCTTCACACCATTGTCCCCTAGAGGCTGCAGACAACAACTATGCTGAACAGTACACCAATGCAGTATACCAGCACCTAAACAATTGCATGGACTCAGCCATACCCAACAGAACTAAAACCAGCTCCTCAAGGAAACACAAACCTGCCTGATGGACATCCTCCATCAACAGGCTTTACAACAAAAGGAAGAAACTGTTATCCAAGGGTAAAAAGGATCAAATTCCAAATTAGAAAATCTCCATTCTCTGCTTCAACAAGCAAATTAGATCACTAGTGAAAAACTCCAAATCCAATTATGAGTTGAAACTAGTCTCCAAAACAAAGGGAAATGACAAGTCCTTCTTCAGTTACGTTAGGAACCTCCATGGCAAAGCCCAAGTTTGTTCTGAATTAGTACTTAATGACACCACTTACACTGATCCTGCTGACTTAGCAACCTGCTAGCTGATAGGTTCAGCACAAACTTCACCCCATATCTTCCCCAAAAGGCCCAGTTGACATCCCTGATACTTGTCCCACACCTTACATCTCCATAGATCAAGTGTTAAAGGCCCTAACCAAGGCAAAGAACACAGCTTCCATGGGACCTGATAATATCCCAGGCTGTATTCTACACCATCTCCAGCAAGAACTAGCTTTGCTATTGAGCACCCTATTCAACCACAGCCTAATTACAGGCTTCATCCCAGCTGAGTGGAGAACCGCCATTGTCATCCCCTTGCACAAAGGTGGTGCCACTACTGACCTGGGAAACTATTGCCCCATTAGCTTTACAAGTCTGATCTGTAAAGCCATGGAGTGTATTATGATGGAATTCATAAGCAAGGACATAGGCAATCTCCAGACATTTGACCCCACCCAATTTGGATTAATCAGAAACAGATCTTGCCTATTGAACCTACTTGATTCCTTTGAGACTATTACCAAGGTTCTGGATGAGGGGAAGTCAGTACATACAGCTTACCTTGACCTGGCCAAGGCCTTTTCTCACAATCCCACACTTTGGCATCATCAAAAAGCTAACACAACTTGGTGTTAATCCCTATCTCATAAGATGGGTGGCCAACTGGCTCGCAGATAGGACACACAAGGTCAAAATAGGCACCACCACCTCCAATAGCAGACCTGTCACTAGTGGAGTTCCCCAGGAATCTGTCCTGGGACCCTAATGTTTGGCATCTACTTCTCAGAGGTCCAGGCAAAGACAAAGGGCCTGTGGTTGGCCAAGTTTATGGATGACTGCAAGTTGGGTGCTGTCATTGACTACCCAAATGATGCTAACATACTACAAGAGGGTCTCACAGCTGCAAATAATTGATGCCAAACTCATGGCCTTAAGTTAAATGCAAACAAATGTAAGTGAAAACATGGCCCCTACTGATTACCACATCAACGGCAACCTCCTAAGCACACAACCTGTAGTGAGAGACCTGTATACTAAGGTTGACAACAATCTCACATTTGACTATCATGTGGTGGCAGTGGTCAGAAAAGCCTTTTACTTGGTTCATCTCATAAGTAAAGGGACTGCATCCAGTAAAAAAAGGAGGTTATTACCTCTCTGTACTCCTCCCTCATTAGACCTATAATTGAGTATAATGCCCCATTTGGTATGTACCTCTCTAAACATCTGCACCAACTGGAAAGGCCACAGAATACCTCACAAAGAGAATCCATGGCCTCCAAAACCTGCCCAATGTGGACAGGCTCAAATCACTATCACTTTAGTCTGTATCATACAGATTGCTCAGAGGTGATCTGTGTCTCACCAACAAGGCAATATCGGACCCTGCCCTACTAGAAATGCTCCATATCCATAAGTCTAACTCCTCACACATTACCTATTCAATAGGCCTAAATCTAATATGCAACATCAACAAAACCTGCTGGAGAGACAGGTTTGTCTCCCAGAGGCTGCCCCATTTCTGGAATAGACTTCCCATACCTCACTGACACTCTTCAAGTGCAACCTTGATGAGTGGATGGGAAACCACAAATTTGTCCCAGGGGTTCCACCTTTGTCCTTCATTGACAGGGATAACAGGTGCTGACTGAGGTTTCTTTTATGGGGGATAAACCCTTGGCTAAGCTTGTAAGGGCCCCAGGACCATTAGCCTAGTAACCTCCTATGATCCGGGTCTATATCATATAGTTGAAGTCTTACAACTTCGAACACATAATGTTCGAACCATTATGTTTGAAGTTACAAAACTTAGACTATGGATAAAAAAAAACAACAGAAAACAAAATAAACTGTTTTAAGCAGGGGGGCTTGCCCCCCTGCACCCCCATGCCCCACTACTTAAATATACCAACTCCGAAATCACACCCCATTAAACAAAATGGAAACCTCTTCTTATGGAAATTTCCATTCAAACGCTCAAACTTTTACAAATTCGAACTTATGGTCTCGACCATATGAGGTTCAAATTTTTAAAGTTCATCTATGTGATAGGAACCCATATGATCCTGTGCTCCTATACATAGAATAAATAGGCTTCAAGACCAATTGGTCCCACCAGCCAAGAACAACATTGTCGTGTGCTGGGGCCGCAGTGGACCTCATTGCTACACCTTTCAATTATTTGTACACTTCTTTATTAAACAAGAAGTAATTATTATATAACATAATTTCTAGATGACTACAACACACATTAATATCTGTAGTAGAAAAATGTGCTATAGAACAGAAATAATGTCTAACATAGTCAACATCTTTATCATGGGGTATCCTAGTAAAAAGTAAAGCCATGGAGTGTATTATGATGGATTTCATAAGCAAGGACATAGGCAATCTATCTAAGCGAGTTTTAGACATTTTTTTTTAATCCTATTGTTCAAAGCATGGAATCTTTTATTAAGGATTCATGGGACTTTTTGGATAAATTTAGACAATTTAATGTGAAATGTAAATTTGATTTACATAAGAATATTATTTTTAGTGTTGACATTACTCACTTTTACTAGCATACTCCATGATAAGAGTGTTGACTATGTTAGACATTATTTATGTTCTATAGCATATTTTTCTACTGCAGATATTCATGTGTATTGTAGTCTTCTAGAAATTATGTTACATAATAATTGCTTCTTGTTTGATAAAAAGGTGTACAAATAATTGAAAGGTGTACCAATGGGGTCTGCTGTGACCCCATTACATGCCAATGTTGTTCTTGGCTGGTGGGAGCAATTGGTCTTGAAGCCTATTTGTTCTATGTATATAATATAGTATTTTATGTTAGGTTTGTTGATGATTTATTTTTTATGTAAGAAGGGAATTCAGATAATGTTTTACAGTTGTTGAATTCACTTTACACTGACTCAGAGTTTTTGAGGTTTACTTTGGGTCGTGTGGGAAGTGAGGTTAACTTTTTGGATGTAACCATTAAATGGGACCCGAAAGTGTTTAAATGTGTGCTTGTTTGGTTCCTTGTTTTTGCTCTACCTGCCATAGTGGATTTTTGTGAGGTGTTTTTGTTTTTTCCACAATCGTGTAGGGACATTTTTTATATGTTAGCAGTGTCTGTTGAAGAGAAGTGGACAATGTCCCTAGACTGATGTAAAATGCTCTGATTAACATACACACACACACACACACACACACACACACACACACACACACACACACACACACAGCACATTGGTTGCAGTGAAACTAGTACTACTACCTAGTTATGTTTACAGAGCACTGAACAGCACCCCCCACACCAAGTTGGCTATAGTAAGAATAGTACTACTACCTATCTATGTTTACAGAACACTGAACAGCACCCCCACACCAAGTTAGCTATAGTAAGAAGAGAACCCCTACCTACCTAAGTTTGCAAGCTACAGAATGCAGTATTTATTGCACACACCATGGCTCGAGTCTGACATTTAGCATGACTTTAGGTAATTTTATAGTAGATGATATCAACAGGCCTTATGGAGGACAAGAGTTTGGGGGTATGCACCAACTGCAAGGTTTACATAATCTTAAAGTCGATGATATCAGTAGGAATTATGGAGGAGAAGAGTTTGGAGGGCTGCATCAACTGTGGGGCCCAAAAGAGTGCAAGACCATGCCATTGTGGAATTCCCATGTCTAATTTTCTTCATGGAAACACAGTTGCCTGCAGTGAGAATAGAACTCCTACCTATCTAAGTTTACTGACTATGGAACACAGCACTTAACACATGCACCACAGCTCAAGTCTAACACTAATATAACTTTAGGTAATCTTATAGTAGATGACATTGTACAGGCCAAGTGTTTGGAGGCCTGCATCAACTGCAAGGCCTAAAAAAGTACAAATCCATGCCTGTTTGGGATTCACATTTATTCTTTGGGGAGATGCAAACACACATACACACCAAGTGGGCTGGAGTGAGTTTAGAACCCCTACTTATCTTGATTTACCGATTACAGAACACAGTACTTAACACACATGCCATTGCTAAGTCTGCTTTACAAATAACTGCAGGTGAACTAATCCTAGAGGACCTAACCAAGCCCTGTCATGAACAGCTTGGGAGGCCTGCAGAGTCATATTGCTTCTTACTTACAGGTAACCTTTAAATGGATCATCTCCCAGGCCCATGCTTACACTTATCAAGGGTATCAAATCTCATCAGAGATTTAGAATGCGTGGCTAGAATTAAAAAGGCCCTTGTGGTTCTTAGCCTAGTAAACACCTATGAACCTATGAACCTACTGTCATCTGTGCCTAGTAGCCTAGCTATGTGACAACAGTACCCATTTTGAGCATGTGTGCCTGTTTGCACTTGGATGGGAAAGGCTGTGGCCGCAATCAATTTGCCCTGTCCATGGGTGAGCACACAACATTATACATTACATGACTTGTTCAGTTGTTGATGTATGTGTGGAGAATTCCAGCAAACAGAGGGGGCTGTAGGTAATGTGGGTTTTGATACAAACATATGGCTTCCCAATATATGTACATATTCTTAGACTTTGCCATACATTTTCAAGGTTTCCACATGCAATCTTAGGGAGACATGAGG